>NW_022436949.1:33628096-33706549 GCF_009761245.1 Sapajus apella
TGTGTAGAACATGCAGGATTGTTGCATAGGTACATACATGGCAATGTGGTTTGCTGCCTCCATCTCCCTGTCACCTATATCTGGCATTTCTCCCCATGTTATCCTGCCCCAACCTCCCTACCCACTGCTGTCCCTCCCCTGTTGCTTCCCAACAGACCCCAGTGTGTGAGGCTCCCCTCCCTGTGTCCATGAATTCTTGTTGTCCAACACCTACCTATGAGTGAGAACATATGGTGTTTGATTTTCTGTTCTTGTGTCAGTTTGCTGAGAATGATGGTTTTCAGATTCATCCATGTCCCTACGAAGGACACAAACTCATCATTTTTTTATGGCTGCATAGTATTCTATGGTATATATATGCCACATTTTCCTTGCCCACACTAAAATTAACTCAGATGGATTAAAGACTTAAACATAAGATCTAACACCATAAAAACCCTAGAAGAAAACCTAGGTAATACCATTCAGGACATAGGCATAGGCAAGGACTTCATGACTAAAACACCAAAAGCATTGGCAACAAAATCCAAAATAGACAAATGGGATCTAATTAAACTACAGAGCTTCTGTACAGTAAAAAAACAATCAGTAGAGTGAACCAGCAACCAACACAGTAGGAAAAAATTTTTGCAATCTACCTATCTGACAAAGGGCTAATAACCAGAATCTATAAAAACTAAAACAGATTTACAAGGAAAAAACAAACACACACATTCAAAATTGGGCAAAGGACAAGAACAGACACTTTTCAAAATAAGACATATATGAGGCCAACAAACATATGAAAAAATGCTGATCATCACTGGTCATTAGAGAAATGCAAATCAAAACTACATTGAGATACCACCTCACGCCAGTTAGAAGGGTGATCATTAAAAAATCTGGAGACAACAGATGCCAGAGAGGATGTGGAGAAATAGGAACACTTTTATACTGTTTGTGGGAGTGTATATTAGTTTAACCATTGTGGAAGACAGTGTGGCAATTCCTCAAGGACCTAGAAAGAGAAATTCCATTTGTCCCAGCAATCCCATTACTGGGTATATATTCAAAGGGTTATAAATCATTCTATTTAGACACATGCACACGTATGTTCATTGTGGCACTGTTTACAATAGCAAAGACCTGGAACCAACCCAAATGCCCATCGATGAAATGTTTATTTCTTATACAATGATTTAAATCAAATATAAAAATAGTTTCAATTTTAGGTGGTGAAAATATGAGTTCTGTTTGTTACTTTTTTTCTTCTAATATTCTAAAATACTACAGCAGTAAAATAAACATGTGATTTTATGATATATATCACACACACACACACACACACACACACACACACACACACACACACAGTTTTATTTCACAGTTTCTGGCTCATTATTTCACAGTTTCTGGCTCATAATTTCCACAGTCCTTGTTACAGTCTTTTGTTATATTGCTGGAACATTTTAAGCCTCTTGAGCGGTCCTCAGCAAAGAGAATCAATATGTATCTCTCTCTCTCTCTTACCTTTCCCTATTCTCCCTTTTACTTGCCCAAGACAGGGCTCTAATCTGATTGTGGGTCAAAAGACCCTAATTTAGAGAGGGTCTGGTTCCATTCTTGGAGGAAGGAACGCTTCACAAGGAGTCCAAGAAGAATCTGAATGAACAAGTCCTGTCAGGTTTTTCTGTGTATTCTATTAGTATGTAATTATACTATTTTCATCCAATCACATCTCTACATGATTGTGAATCATGCCTAAGTAATGAAACCGCCATAAAAGCCAAAAATGACAGTGTTCGCAGAGCTTCTGAATAACTGAACATCTGGAGGTACCTGGAAAGTGATGCCCCAGGAAGAGGATGGGAGCTCTGCACCCCACCCCTCTACCTTGTCCTATGCATCTCCTTATTGATATCTTTTGCAATATTCTTGATGATAAATTGGTAAATGTAAGTGTTTCCCTCAGTTCTTTGAGCTACTTTGTCAAATTAGCAAAGCACGAAGAGGGAGTCATGGGAACCACAACTTGCAACAAGTCAGCTAGAAGTTCCAGAGGCCTAGACTTGTGACTGGTGTCTGGGGTATGGGGCAGTCTTGTGGACTGAACCTTCAACCTGTGGGATCTCAGGCTGTCTCTAGGAAGGTAGCATCAGAGTTGAATTGACTTAGAGGAATCTCAGCTGGTATCCGCAGCTTGGTGTGAGGTGGGAAAACCCCACACATGTTGTCACAAAACTTTATGTGTTGATCGACATGTTGGTGTGAAAGCAGAAGAAAAACAACTTGAGAGCTTTTCCAAACAATTGGGGTCAGAAGTGGGATGTGGTAGAACTGCCCAGGCTAACAGAAATAAGTAGTTTCAGAAGAGAAAAGGTAAAAGCATGGAGGATGAAGAATCTGTAATTTCCGTGTGGCTATGTGGTTATCCATGGTATGGAGTCACTGCTGTGCTGCACTCACATACTAAATAAAAAAGTTACCTGTGGAATTCAGGTATGGATTCAGCTCCCAGGGATTTGGTTTACCAGACACATAACGAAATTCAAGCTAATAAGATAAACCTGATACATGCTAGCCCTTGGTTATTGCTATCGGTAATGGCTAAAATGAAAGTTAAAATAAATGCCGTGTTGGGCCTTGAATCTAGACCAAACTCAGATGTCAGTGTGAGCTCAGGCCACGAGCCTCAGAGCTACCCTTACAAGGGCAAAGTTATACAGAGACAACAGAAAGCACCTGTGAGACTTGTGGTTTCCAGGAAAGCAGTCAGTGTGGGGAAGGACAAAGCCAAGTAACTTGAAACCAGAGGGTAGAGTGTGAAGAAACTGTTCTGTTTTGTAGATCAGTATCCTCAGCTTCCTTTCCTACAACAGATTCTGAGAGTAACTAATTGAGGAACAGTATCTTTGGTTTCAAATGCTACGGAATGGAAGAGTATGTTTGGGTTGATGCCGGACCCACAGCTCACTACTGAAAAATCACAGATGGGGATATAGGATCCAGACACACAGGAGGTTACTGATGAGGTAACAGCCAGCTTGGTAGACCAGATAAAAGCCACTCTAAGGTCTGTTTACTCAGAGGAAAGGGACTGCCAGACTTTACCTTATAAATGGCAAGTGGAGCACCCCAGATGAAGCAGCTGATATTTCACAAGCAACCCATGTGTGACTGCCTTTGTGATGACCGGGATATGTACCTACTGAATATGCCCACTACGTAGGTCATGGTAAATGCTGTGGTTAAGGGGGCCTCTTCTATGTGGGTACCCTAAGTGATGTTACTCCTACAGAAGCCAACCGCAGTTCCAGATGCCTTATCAAACTTGCTGTCTTGGCTACCCCTCCTGGGTCTTACAGATGCTAACAAAAACATTAGGTTAATTACAAGAGAATGAAAGGCAAAAGGGAGAGTAAAAGAACTGACAGCAAGAAGGTGACAATTTTAAATGGTTATTAAGTAATAACATAAATAAAACATTGAGAGGAGTGAAACTAAGAGGAAAGGAGTTAATGGGACTCATCCCAGCAGGGTGGAAATCTTTAGGTAGACATTGAGAAATAAAGTGGAAATTGATGGTCTGAAACAAAGATGTTAACACAACACCCTTGAAGGTTGGTAGACTGAAAGGAACTCCTGGTATTCTCCCAATACTACAGGGCCTCAATCCAGTTTGCTGCATTTACTCCAGTTTGAATAATTTTAAAAGCCAGATGGTAAAGATTATGATGAGAAACCCTACCTGGAATTTCCTGAGGTAATTGACTGATTTGTCCAGAAAATGATTGACAGAGAGGCCATGTTTCCTTGGCTCAACTCCTGACGACCCAAAGTCTTTTGCGCAAGGGAAGGTAATATAGTCCGAGGGTGGGAGAAAAATAAAGTCCCTGGGACTAGACTATAAAAATGTAAGGGTTTATAGGATAATGAAAGCTGAAATGTTTAAACTGGCTTTATGCAAAATCCTTGTCTCCTTTGCCTAAATGTATTATGGGAATGGACATTGTATCTGGCTGAGAGATGTTTCTCCTACCTAGTACTGTAAAATAGAAGGCATGCAATTCTTCCCTTTGAGCAATAGCAATTGGCTGTGCTAAATGGGAACCAGTAAGATTGCCTTGGCCCACAGAGCATAGACTAGAAGCAGAAGCAGGAGTGCTGCTGGGGACAAGCTCCCCACCTGATAACTCTCTCTGGAGCGTTTCCTGCTGTTTATCACAACAGCCTGTGGGAGCCTTCCAGCAAGGACTCCTGGGACTTTGGACTAGAGAATTTCCATTTGAGGCACATTTATTACCTGGCTCTTAACTTAAAGCACTCCTATGACTGAGGGACATAAAATTCATCTTGACTTCTGAAATACCCATGCTCTCCCAGGTGATTTCAGAGAAACGCTCTAATGGGATGGCAGTGCCCAGAATAGTTCTAAATAATGGAAGTAGTTTATACAGGATCATGCTAGCAGGGGAACGAAAGAAAGAGGTCCTCATAAGCATCAAGTCTCTTTTCTCCGGGACTGACTCTGGAACTGTGTGAGGAGCTGCTGGGTTCTACACTGACCTATAAATGAACTTTAGCTGACCAACCAATAACTGCTTGGTTTGTGGATGGCAGTTTTAAAATGGACACCACCCTCTTTGGAAGGATGCCACTTTCATCAATGAAGGTAGAAACAAGTCAGTTCAGTGCATTGAATTGCATGCTCTTTCCCTAGCACGGATGAAAAAAAAAATCAAACAATGATAAAAGCTCCTATGTTTGCATTTTTACTGACTCATGGATAGTGACTTCTGGCTTGGCCACATGATTAGGCAGAAGGACATTGGAAGCCTGGCTATTAAAAGGATCACCCTTTGGAGCACAGAACTAGAAATCTGAATAGTACTTTAAAGTAAGAAAAGGTGATAGCCATTGGAAGAACCCCCTTTCTGGTTCAGAAGGTGACTAGAATCAACAACTAGACATCCCTGTGTGCTCCCTTGAGCTTCCCTGAAATGAATGGATATGGGGCACTGCAGCAACGCATAAATGGGCTGAAATCTAGGCATGTTTTTTCTTGCACACTGTCAGGCACAAAATGCCAATAAAAATTCTTCTAATTGTCAGCAAGAGAGACAGAACTACAGATGGCTATGGGGCAGATTCCCTGATGAGAAGGCTGTGAAGATAGCTGTCAAGTGAGACTGACGCTGGTAGCTGTGGGGGCTACAAATGGGTCTTGACAGAAATAGACACTGACTTTAGACTGAAATTTGCTTACTGCTAAAAGATGCAAATACTCAGAGTACCATTAAAATAAAATGGAACAGAAGATACTGTAGAAATTTGGATGGCCAACTGCCATTTCTTCAGAACAAGGAACACATAGCACAGCCCATAATATCCAACAATGGGAAGAGAGATCTCCTCCTCAGAGTAACAGTCTGATAGAGAAGATGGGCAATTTAAATATCAGTTGTTTAAAGCAGGGGAAATAAAAGCATGAAGGGCTGTCTTACATGTCTTCACGACTGTGAGACTAACAGGATGTCCCCATTAGATTTTCCTGTTTTCCTGATTAATCCAGAAAAGAGGTGGGAAGGATGCTGACATAACTGCTATTCTTCCCAAGGGAGGAATACACTAGTATAATGACCATAATTTTTTCTTTCTGTCTCAAATTACTCCCAATTTTTTTCCTCCCCTACCTGATGCAGTGGTCCTAGGACCAGGGCTGCAACTACAGGTGCTGGAAGCAGGCATGATTTCTAAGCAACAAACTGTCACTATGTGTTTAAAACTTAGGTCAGAATTCCTAAGGGCCCAATGGGGATGGGTTCTCCTTCATGTCATCTAACAAACTTGCGGTTAAAAATGAATGTAGCTATATCACCTGATGGTAAAAGTAGCTCATCAGATCTGCACTCATGTAACTTTATCCTATCAGAATGCAAATGGACCAAGGTGGAGGTACTTGCTAGCTCTGGATTTGCTGCCTGCAATCTAGGCCAGCACAGTGGCAATTCTAATGTCCCTTCCAAAGGCGAAAAAGTGTGGGTGTTAATGGAGAGGAGAAACAGTAGCTAAGGATAAAGAAATGAATAAATGGGTTATAAATTCAAGGAAATCCAACATTCCATTAACATCTTGATAAAGGCTCAGAGCAAGAGAAGGCATTTTCTGTTAGCTCAATTATTCCAGTTCCCTGAAAGTATAAAGGTCTACATTTTCTGAGGCCAATCCTGCTTTAGAAACCTGACAGGATTAAAAAGACAAGACTGCAAGTTTGAGGGGCCTCTCCCTGGGAGACATATTCATACAATATGATGATAGACTGGACTCAATGACTAAATTGGATTCTAGCAATGTGGCAGTATCTTTGAGTTGTGCATTTTTTTTAGGATTTTTTAGTTTGATTTTTGTGGATACATAGTAGTTACTCTTATGGGATACATGAGCTCTTTTGACAGATATGAAATGTGCAATAATCCCATTGTTTATCATAGGGTATCCATCCCTTCAAGAATTTTTCCTTTGTATATAAACAATCCAATTATACATGAGGGTATCTTTTGAAGTAAAGAATCTGTGTTGGAAAACAAGGGGATGGCCTGTGATGTTATGATGTATGCTACTGGTTTTTGTCCATGGCTGCTGACACATAACTCCCATAGCCATTGTTAAAGTCTTCTGTTATACTGATGGGGCCTTCCAGGCCTCAGGAGCAAGCCTCAGGAAACAGACTCTGACTTTCTCCTGTTCTCCTCATATCTGAGTTTGATTTCAGCTTGGTCCTTCAATCACCGTACAGTAGATGCACCATGGTTCTTTCTTTCCTTTGATTATGTCAGACTGCCCTGAGTTTTATTATCTGTTTATTTCTACGTAGAATACTCAAATAAATAGGGTTCATAGTCTTGGAGCGGTGGCTCACGCCTGTAATCCCAGTACTTTGGGAGGCCAAGGCAGTTGGATCACCTGAGGTGAGGAGTTCAAAACCAGCCTGGCCAACATGGTAAAATGGTAAAAGTAATACAAACTACAACCATCTGGTCTTTAACAAACCTGACAAAAACAAGCAATAGAGAAAGGATTCCCTATTTAATAAATGGTGTTGGGAAAACTGGCTAGCCATATGCAGAAAGCTAAAACTGGACCCCTTCCTTACACCTTATACAAAAATTAACTCCAGGTGGATTAAATATTTAAACATAAGACCCAACACCATGAAAACCATAAAAGAAAATCTTGGCAGTACCATTCAGGACACAGGCATGGGCAAGGACTTCATGACTAAAACACCAAAAGCAATGGCAACAAAAGCCAAAATATACAAATGGGATCTAATTAAACTTAAGAGCTTCTGCACAACAACAACAACAAAAAAAACTGTCATCAGGGTGAACCGGCAACCAACAGAATGGGAAAAAAAAAAAAAAAAACATTTTAAACTACCCATCTGACAAAGGGCTAATATCCAAAATCTGCAAAGAAATTAAACAAATTTACAAAACACACACACACACACACACACACACACACACACACACACACATCGAAAAGTGGGCCAAGGATATGATCTGAGACTTATAAAAAGAAGATATTTATGCAGCCAAAAAACATATGAAAAAAAGCTCATCATCACTGCTCCTTAGAAAAATGCAAATCAAAACCACATTGAGATACCATCTCATGCCAGTTAGAATGGCGATCATTAGAAAACCAGGAGAAAGCAGATGCCGGAGAGGATGTGGAGAAATTGGAATGCTTTTACACGTTGGTGGGAGTGTAATTCAGTTCAACCATTGTGGAAACAGTGTGGCGATTCCTCAAAGACATAGAAATAGTAATTCCATTTGACCCAGCAATCCCATTACTGGGTATATACCCAAAGGACTATTAATCATTCTATTATAAAGACACATGCACACTTATGTTTATTGCAGCACTGTTCACAATAGCAAAGACTTGGAATGAACCCAAATGCCCATCAATGATAGACTGGATAAAGAAAATGTGGCACATGTACACCATGGAATACTATGCAGCCATAACAAAAGGATGGTTCATGTCCTTTCCAGGGACATGGATGTCGCTGGAAACCATCATTCTCAGCAAACTGGCACAATAACAGAATACCAAATACTGCATGTTCTCACTCACAAGTGGATATTGAACAACGGGAACACATGGACACAGGGAGAGGAACATCACACACCTGGGCTTGTTGGGGGTAGGAGGCTAGGGGAGGAATAGCGAGGAGTGGGGGGATTGGGGAGGGGTAGCATTAGGAGAAATACCTAATGTAGATGACTGGGTGATGGATGCAGCAAACCACCAGGGCACATGTCTACCCATGTAACAAACCTGCATGTTTTTACACATGTACCCCAGAACTTATGGCATAAGAAAAAATTAAAATTTTAATTAAAATTTAAAAAATAATAATACAAACAAATTAGTCAGGTGTCATGGCATGCACTTTTAATCCTAGCTACTTGGGAGCGTGAGACAAGAGGATTGCATGATTCCTGAAGGCAGAGGTTGCAGTGAGCAAAGATCTTGCCATTGCACTCCAGCCTGGGCACCAAAAATGAAACTCTGTCTCTAAATAAACAAACAAACAAACAAATAGGGTTTGTATATGGCCACTTTTCATTACTCAGGCTATGGCCCAAAATATCACTTCATTAAACAAATGACTCACACATACACAGTTATTTTTAATCACACTATCATTTTAAATATTGATTTATCAGTTATCATTTTCTGAAAATTTTAATATATGTATGTATTAATTAATTTGCTTTTACTCCTGTCCCCTTCTGAAAAGATGACTGCAGAGGGGATAGAAACCTTCTCTGTCTAGTTCCCCGCTGTCTTGACAGGTCTGGACCACAGCCTAGGACACAATGAGCTCTCAAAACTAGTTGAATAAATGAATCAATTCATGCAAATAATGGCCTCTTTTGTCTCTTCTGAGAAGCAAACACTGTTTATAATATGGCTTTCATGGAGCAAAAAGTTGTGCCTTCCCATGTAGCAACTTACAAACAGCATTGGGGACTCACTGTTTACATCTTTGAGGTATACAATATATTATTGTATGTTTTTACCTACATTTCTCTTTTGAGAGTCAACAACCTACATTTCTAAAATGTTAAGCCTGGCTGAGGAGTGTGGTGGCTTATGCCTGTAATCCCAACACTTTGGGAGGCTGAGGCGGGTGGATTGCTTCAGGTCAGCAGTTTGAGACCAGCCTGGTCAACAAGGTGAAACTGCATCTCTACCAAAAATACAAAAATTAGCTGGATGTGATTCTGGGTGCCAATAATTCCATCTACTCAGGAGGCTGAGGCAAGAGAATTGCTTGAATCCCCAGGAGGTGGTGGTTGCAGTGAGCCAAGAAATCACACCACTGCATGCCAGCCTGAGCCACAGAGCAAGACTCAGCAGCAAAAAAAAACAAAGCAAAAAAAAAAAAAAAGTTAAACCAACAAGTTGCTTTTTGGCTAAAAATTGAATTCTATATAATCAAACAGCGAACTGAGGCTATTTCAACTTTTTTTTTTTTAGGTGGTGTTCTTTAGTTTTTAATCTTGTTTTTCGACTTTTTTTTTCCATTTATTTTATTGCATTTTAGGTTTTGGGGTACATATGAAGAACATGCAAGATTGTTGCACAGGTACACACGTGGCAGTGTGATTTGCTGCCTTCCTCCCCATCACCTACATCTGGCAACTCTCCCCTTGCTATCTCTCCCCAACTCACCACCCCCCACTGTCCCTCCCCTATTTCCCCCCACAGACCCCTGTGTCCATGTGTTCTCATTGTTCAACACCCGCCTATGAGTGAGAACATGCGGTGTTTGATCCTCTGCTCTGTCAGTTTGCTGAGAATGATGGTTTCCAGGTTCATCCATGTCCCTACAAAGGACACAAACTCATCATTTTTGATGGCTGCATAATATTCCATGGTGTATATCAACTTCTTTATAAATGCATTTTTTAATAAGAAACATTACATTTAATATCTCTTATAATCAATATTACAATTGGACTGCAACACATGTAGTAAAATTACTTTTAAAAACTTTTTATGACAGATATTACAAATTACATTGAAAAATAAAATGACTCTCATAGCCAATGCAACGGTTATTTTCAAATTATCTACCAATAAATAAATTTCCATTGAGAGAGTAATAAAAAACGGATTAAAATGTTTCCATGTCATTTGTTAAGGATTAATTACTTAGAATAATACTTTGAAGATAAAGAGGAAAACGGAATTACTTGGTTTTTACTTACAACACATATTAACTATTTCAGAGAGGAAAATCACTTAAGAAATTTTATTTATAATAAACTGCAATTAATAAAAAAATTCACTGATAATTAAGTCATTTTCTGATCTATAATGCTTTTAATTGTACATGTGTGGAATCACATCACAGTTGTTTAATTTAAAATAATAGCTTGAGAGTGAAGGTAGAATAATGAGTATAAAATATAATTCTATAGAATATAAACAAGTTAAGGGCTAAATTCAGGATACAAATTTTACTAGGGTGTGAAATTTGTCAAGATCTTGCCTTGACTTTTTGCACCCCAGTCTCCTTTTCTGGAATAATTATGCTGCATACATCATAAGGTTATTTTGACTATTAAATATGTTATATGTAAACAAAGCAAATCAAAACCAAAACTAAGAATGGTTCCTGGAACATGACAAGCTCTGCACAGATGTTAACTTTAGCAGTAATACAGATTCAATATCCCTTTAAGTACTTGGGACCAGATGTGTTTTGGGTGTCAGATTTACTCAGATTTTGGACTATTTACATGCACATAATGAGATATTTTGGGCATGGTAGCCAAATTTAAACATAATATTCAGTTACGTTTCATATATACCTTATACACATCACCCCAAGGTAATTTTATACCATATTTCAAATAACGAGGTCAGGTGTGGATTTTCCACTGTGCTAGCATGTCAGCACTCAAAAAAAAAATTGGATTTGGGGACATTTTGAATTTTGGATTCTCAGATTAGGAGTGTTCCACGGTGGCAGTTGTCGTAGTAGCAGCAGCAGCAATAGTAGTAAAGTGTTCTCATTAGCACCACCGTGAGCCAGGTAAAGGTTCATGTGCCAGGCATGCAACACTTACAGTGCAACACAAATCCGAGACAAAATTTCTATTCTTAGAGCTTAAGTTGTAGTAGGGAGAGAAATCTTAAAAATAAATTCTCAATCAGCTGATGACCAATGTTAGGAATTAAAAAAAAAAAAAAAAC
The DNA here is from genome assembly GCF_009761245.1 of Sapajus apella. Taxonomy (NCBI): domain Eukaryota; kingdom Metazoa; phylum Chordata; class Mammalia; order Primates; family Cebidae; genus Sapajus; species Sapajus apella. The sequence goes on from NW_022436949.1 coordinate 33,639,362, forward strand.
AAGTACAAGGAAGAGAGAATGCCAAGAGAAGGATATTATACAGAAACAATTCAATACTGTCTGATTATGAAGGTAGTGGCACATAAGATTTTTATTGGAATTGAGATAGATATAACTAAAATGAATAAATATTTGTAAAATAATTTTAGATAATTTTGTACAACAAAATAGTGTTTAATTATAAGTATACAAATTTAAAATGTATTTATAATAATTATATACCAAAATTTATAACTTACATGCTTATTCAATTACCAGCTCTCCCAAACAACAGGTCAAAGATGTCTAAAATATGTAATCTGAGTCAGATTATAAATTAAAGTATCTACCCTGTGGGATAGTGGTAGGACATAAACCCTTTACAAATATCCTTTCCTCATTTTAAAAATGTAATAGAGTAACATATCATTAAACTTTATACATTTTGGATTTGTTTATAGATAAATACACTTTCATGCTTACCCATATACATGTAGCTATGTATTACAAACACGCTCATCTCTGAGTTGACAAATATGAACTGAATTAATATTAAAGAAGATATTGAAATGAATTTCACAGATACATATATTTTATTAACTGTTTCTATGTTTAATCTTTGGGCATATCAAGTATTAAAAAATACTTTACCATGGAATATATTAATATTTTCTAGTAGGCACATGGAATATTAACTCTACCAAATTTTAATGATAGTCTCACAAAATAAGTATACTCAATATCCAGAAGTTCCACCCTTTTGTAAAATATGAATAAAAAAGTAGGAAATACATGTCCTATGACCAAAAATGCATTTATATCATCTCTAGGTTTATGTGTTTTATTACATTTATTTCTCAAATCTTTACAATTTTGGATATACTAAACTGTTCATGTTTAATACAAATGTGAAGCTTAAATGTTGGTGATTCCACATGCAAAATCATTTTTAATGACAGTGTCATCATAAATATGTTGTAGGATGGGCGAAATTTTTAGATAGGACATGAATAAGCTATGTTTTAGGCAGTATCATTTAATTTTATAGCACTGAAAATTAGATGAAATATGATGATTAAATATACAAATCTGCATAAGTGCTTTATGCAAATTTAGCTTTTTACACATGAAATAACATGGTTAAGAATTTATATTTTAAAAATAAGTGATGAAAATTATATAGAGATAAAGTAATGGAAATAGTTCAAAATATTCTACTTTTTTATCAAACTAGTAAAATTATAAAGTTTATTCATATTGCTGTACTATTGAGTAGAAATAACATGAAAATAAAATTGCATGATTTTAATAGAATAGTGACGTAGGCATAAAAGGATGAACTATTAAAGGAAAACCAATTATTATCCTATTCCATTATGGACTATTAGATCTCTAGTGTTCCATTATGTATGCACTTATTTCACTTGCTAATTTTATTTTTGAGTTTTGAAAATCTCATTTTGAACTTGAAAATCACATTAGACAGACATCTTAGCATGCTTTATTTTTCCCCCAGTGGGTAGAATTTGGAAGACTGAGAAGATCCAAAAAAAGAAATCTAATTTTACTACATTTCAATTTAATGATATTCTTGACTATTTGAGAACTTTGTAATACAACTAGAACCATAAACTCATATATGATTATTTGTCAAATATTTTGCTTTTCTTCTAATACTATAGTACATGATTATTATCCTGAGCATAGATATCTAAAGTTGCTTATAGTTTTTTTCTGTGACATTTATTTTAGTTCAGGTTATTCTGAATTCTACTTTCTTTTTTATTTTGTTCTTGCTCAAGTTAGTATTTCCTCCTCTATAGAAAGTTACATATATATTATTTTTCAGTTTTATATCTTTTAAACTTTGTATCCATTCTAACTCTACAATTTTAGTATTTTGAAACTAAAAGGATGCAATTTTTCTTACCGAGTCCCATCTTTAATAAATATTATATTAATAAATTTTCTATTGTACATTATTAGCTTTATTTAAATGTTTTTGCACATGTATAAGTAATTCCCCACCCTTTTTTAGGCTCACTTTTTTTTAAGATTTGTACTTCCCTTAAGCAAATTTATCATTCCCTAATAGAATAGTAGAGAAGCAGGAAAGCAGTTATGTATAACATACATGTATCCATCTGCATGAAATCCACAAAATTTAATAGCAGAATCTAAGTAAATGATTAAAGATATTGTAAATTAAATTATCCTCATGGGATCTACCAAATCCCATGCAGCTTTATAGCTATACTTTATGGTGTACTATGTTAAGTAATATGAATTAGTGAATATTAGTGAATATGAGTTGATAAATAATATGTACTATCATACAGAGTTTGAAGTATTCTTTAGAATATGATTAGAGAATAATGTAAACTGCCCTGTAGATTTTTCTGTTTCTGTGCAGGGAAAGCATTTTTCAATAAGACTAAAATAATGTATCATAAAAAAGAATTGATAAATGAGAGTATATCAAATTTACTTAGTTGTTCAACAAAAAACACACATAAATAGCATGAGAAAAAAAGGAACGCACAGACTGGAAAGCATTTTAGAATAATTGTTTTTCAAAAAATGTAAATGTCATATAATAAGAAGCATCTACTATTAAAGTATAGGAAAATAGAGAAACAGCCAAGTATAAGCATCAAACATGTATAAGCATCCTATAATTTATAGGTGTTCCTTATCTATTTTTGATTATAATTTTTTGACAAATACTTACGCTAAAACAGTTTAGAGAAAGAAAATACCAATGTCCTATAACTGTAAGAAAAACTTACAAATTTAAAAATAATTGGGGCATGCAAATTAATATTCCATATCCAATAGGTTCAAATGAGTTTTGTAATGTTGCACAAAGTCAAATGTTTACATTTTTGTGGTTTAAAAAATTCTGTTGCTTATCCTCTGTACAAATGTACATGGATTGGTAGACTCTTTTAAAAACACTTAATCTTTCATAGCAAATTTGAACAGGAACAAACTCTGTGACCCAGAAGTTCCTGTTTCATGTAACATCCTATAAAAGCACATACTCGGGAAACATGCACAATAATATTAATAGTATAATATTTGCATGCGTCAGGCACTGAATATATCTATAGTACAAAGGATAAACATATTGTCTTATACCTATGTAATGGATTATTATATTTATGAAGCCCCCCCCCAAAATAAATAAAACAGGCAGACTTCAATGTGATTTCCTCAATCACATTAAGCACAAGAAGCACACTTCCAGAAACATACATATAATTCAATCCATTTATATAAAGTGTAAGAATTATAAAAATTAAACAATATATTAGTTAAAAGCAATAAAATTTTTAACAAAATTCAGGAGAGTATTTGAATTTAGAAGAGAGAAAGGGAAGAATTACTCATGTTGAGGAGACAGTCTCTAAATTACAGTTAACATTTTATATTTTATTTGGGTGCTAGGTTCAATTTATTTACTATTACTTATGCCATACATATGATATATATATCTCATGTTTTATTAACAATATGTTACTGATACATACATATCTACATGTTAAAGAATGTTGATAAAATCAGTGCATATATACAACTAAGTTATGCATTTTTATATGCATTATATTTAAATATTTGTTTAAAATATCAGTATAAAGGCAAAATTGCATATGTTTTTACCAGAATTTTTTCTTTGGGAAGAAATTTCACATTCTATTCACAATTTTGAAATTATAGAACTTCACACTGTCATGAGTTAAACAATTTAAAGACCTTGAAATATATTTTAAACCAGTTCCATAAAAGGAATTCCTTTTTGGCTGAATACCACTGTATAATTTGATAAGGTTAAAAAAGGCTAGTCATACTCTATTTAAAAATAAATTAGGCCAGTCTGAACTTATTAATGATAGATGGTCTGTCAGTAACCATTTTTAGTCCAAAATCCATTTTGTTGCTTAGGAAACCTGGTTAATTTAGGAAAAGTAGTTAAATAAGTGATAAAGTTTATGTAATTATGCACCAGAAAATGAGAAATGGGAAAAAAAAAGATCCCTTGGCAAGTAATTCACAATGGATTATAGCAATGTTGATAAGCAAGAAAATAACTATATTAAAAATGGAAACTAGATGATACATTTAAAAAATTATTAGAGAAGAAATTTCTAATCAGCATGTCATTTACTCTTTTAATGCATTCATGAAACTCATGTATTTTGATAACATTGCTAATTGATAAGCACAAAAAAGAACACAAAAATTTCTATATGGTATTTCATCTCATTCTTAAACAGGAAATGTGATTTTATAGGATTTTTATGCACATTACATTCAAATTTTCTCCTGAAAGAGCTAATAAAAATGTTATGTGTTGTAGAAATTAATTTATGGATGGTACTGAAGGTGGAAACGCTCTAAATTAACCTTGCTTGAAGGAGAACTCAATGTTCTTATTCATTAAGGCTTCCAGCTGTGCTCAAATAGAGTATGGTAGATACTCTTCTACTTTCAGATGAGGACAAACAGTGCAAGCCTCCTTTTCAAAGTTTTGTATTTATTACTCTATTTCTCAAAACAAAGAAACTCAATAATAGTAAACCAATAATACACAGAAATTTGACCACTAGGATACATTTATATAATGTTCCTTCTAAACCTGTAACACAGTTTAGTATATATGAAATCAGCATAGCAGTCAAAGATATAATGCATGGGTGCTTTTTATTTTTTTCTTGGTGGATCAGTCTAACAATCTATTCTACCAAGAAATGTGTTGTCAAAAGGATGTCACCCTCAAAATATAGTGTTTTATATAATACACATCGATATGGATTTCCAAATTTGGGTTTTTATCATGCAGCATAATGAAATGCAGGCTTCAGTTTAAAATTTTTCCACTGTTTGTGGTAAGAAAAAATAAAAGAAAATATTCTAGACTTTGGTTAAGAAGGTGGTGGAAATCTGCAAAAGTTTTTCCATGGAGAAAGAATAAACCTTTATCATGCTCCCCTATTCTTTAATTGATTCAACCAATTTATATATAACTTAGAGCCTTGTGTGCCAATTCTTGCGCCAGGCACTGAGTTTGAAGCAGTCAGGAATACACACACAGTTCCTATTACCCAAAGTGTATACTGTAGTTGGTATGCCATTGAGAAACATAATTTAGAAATTATCTCATTTAGGGAATTTTTAAAAAAATGTTCTGACTTCAAGACTATAAAAACACATGAGCTCCATAGGAAATTTCTAGAGTTGATAGGTAATTTCACCATGTTTACAACAAAAAAGTAAGCAAGCAATATTCAGCTACAAATTGAGAGATGGCATATGAGCAAAATTAATAGAAAATAAGAGTAAAACTTAAGATTGAAAGAATAAAGTATTTTGAGGAGGTAACTTTAAAACTGATTCTTAAAAGATGAAAACAGCAGTGGAGAAACCTAGGGAAATATCTTATGAAAAAACTACAATCTTGTGTGAAGTCTTTAAGACATTGCTGCAGTGGCTATATTTAAGAAAATGAATAGTGACCAGGTCTGACAGAATAAAATGGGCATGGAGAATATGAAATTACAGGTTACAGAGATAAGTAGGCACTCAAACAGAAAGCACCATTTAAATGAGTTTTAATTTTAATCTAAATACACAGGAAAGTAATTAAAATCTTGCAACTGGAGTAATATGATCCTCTTGTTTAAAGATAGTACTGTATGCCATGCAGAAGACAGGTTAGAGAGACATAAGAAGAAGGTTGACAAGAGACCTGCAATGAACAATGACATATTTACTGATATATACAGGGTTACTGGCAGTGCAAGTGCTGAGACGTTGATAGCTGTAACTACAAATTTATATAGTCTCTAGAGATTATGTGGAGAGGAATGGAGAACAAAGAGCCAAGCATAACCTCATATTTTTGGCTTGGGCAACTAAACAATTATGGTACCATTTACAGAGATAGGGATATTGAGGATATTAAAAGGTTAAGAATAGCAAACACTGGGTTTGACAATATGAAATATGTGTTTAATGTTTTAATGACAGCAGTTTCTGTGGAACATTTCAGCAAAGGTTGATAGACAAAAGAGATATAGATGCTTTTAAATTGTTCAAGAGAAACAGAGAAACAATTTAGTAGCTGGAATATTTGGAGATAAAGGAAGTATTTTTGTTCATTTTTCTGCATTCTAGGTTAATATCTGATAATGGTAACATGATTATTATTTATGATCATATTAATAACAGTATAAATGATACAAATTTTTATATTATATATGTTATATATCAGTATAATTACATATGTATCATTATTATAATGATGGTGATAGTGATGGTAGAGCAATTACTGTTATTACATAATTGATCACGTATTGAGATTGCAGTTTTTCTTAAGTTACCAAAAAAACCACTACATAGAAATATTTCTACCCATTCTGTAGGTTGTCCATTTATTCTGTCGATTATTTCTTTTGCAGTGCAGAAAGTTTTTAGTTTAAATTCCATTTGTCTATTTGTGGTTCTGTTGCATTGCTTATAAAGTCTCCAGCATAAATTATTTGCCTAGGTCAATATTTAAAAGAGTTTTTCCTACAGAGGATTAATATGCAGACTCTGCAAGGAACTCAAACAACAAGAAAAAAAATCCCTATTAAAAACCGTGCAAAGGACATGAACATTTTTCAAAAGAAGATATTCAATGGCCAACAAACACATGAAAAAAATGCTTAATATTCCTAATCATAAGTGAAATGTGAATTAAAATCACACTGAGATATCATTGTACACCAGTCAGAATGGCTTTTATTAAAAAGTCAAAAAAACAAAAAAATGCTGGTGTAGATGCAGAGAAAAGGGAATGCTCATAAGTTTTTTATGAGAGTGTAAATTAGTTCAACCTCTGTGGAAAACAGTATGGCGATATCTCAAAGAGCTAAAATAGAGCTACCATTAGACCTAGCAGTCACACCACTGGGTATCTACTAGAATAAGGAAAATAATCATTTCATTAAAAAGGCACCTGAACTTGTATGTTTATCACAGCACTATTTAAAATAGCAAAGTCATGGAACCAACCTAAGTGTCCACCAGCAGTTGACTGGACATACCATGGAAAATATGAAGCCATAAAAAAGAACAAAAGGACATCCTTTGCAGCAACACAGATGTATTTGGAGGCAGTTATCCTAAGCGAACTAACGCAGCAACAGAAAATCTAATACTGTGTGCTCTGACTTGTAAGAGAGAGCTAAACAAATGATACACATGTACATGGATACAGAGATAATAGACTGTAGGGATTCAAATGAAGGGAAGTAGGGAAGGTGTGTGAAAGTTACAAACTAACCTTCTGGGTATAGTGTCCAATATCTGGGTACTGAGTACACTAGAAGCCACAACTCCACTATTACACATGTAATACCCAGGTAACAAGCACATACTCCTTGAATAAAATAAAAATTAAATTGAAAAATATATAAATATAAAAGAATGCTAAATGTAAAATTTTAGCAAAACTTATGGATATAATTTCTGAATTTTTTAAAAAAGAAACTCAATTAAAAACACTTGTTTTTGTCATAAATATTTAAACTTTTTTTAAAAAGTACATATAATCTACATCAAACCCTCATCTTCTCCCTCTTGAGAGAATCTTGTTTTCTTTTTCCTTTACCTCTACTACTTACCAGAAATTATTCAAAAATTAGGGAGAACTGTATTTTAAAATATTTTAGGGCTATTTAGAAAGTATCGCTTTTAAACAGTTATCTGGCATCACTTTGTAATTTAATTGCCAAGTCCCTGTAGTTCAGTAATATTTAAAATTTGAAATGTCAATGTCACTAAATTAAAAATATATTTCCTCTATAGAAGACTTAAGTGAAAATGTGGTCCACGGGAAATCACCAGTGCTGATAGGTAATTTTCCCATAATTATAATTGTTTTTCTTATTTATCTAATATGATGTTTACTTGAATAAATAGTTGGCAGAATGTGTATCTTCTATAAAGCAAAGAATTGAATCTTTTGTTTCAAGGAACAATTTGTCTAAATGGAAGGCCATCTGTTCAAGCTGAATGAAATATAATCTGGCAAATCAGGGCAACCTTTGGATCATTACATTGTGCATTAACATAGCAGTAGGTTCAAGTTCAAGATCCAAAAACAGTAATGTGTGTGCAATTTCATTATTGCTCTGAGACTTGAGTCTAAATCCGTCTCTGTTTTTTTTTTTTTTTTTTTTTGTGAAATATTATTACTATTTGTGAGTCTTGTTAAACATTAAATAGCAAGACTGAATTAGCAACATGGTCACATACTGAAACTTTCTTCATACTTGTTTGGCTATTGTTTATTGTAGAACTTTTCTCTTTTTGGGTTTGTTTTGATTTCTAATCTGAGTATGCTAAGGAATATAACTAAAAATATTTAAAGTAGGATATTGAGCAAGAAAGCCTTAATGTTTTCTCCAGGTTGCCTAAACTTCAGAGTCCTCCTGAGTACAGATTTCTGGTATCAGCTTGCCTATACTTCAGATAGACTCTTCCTGAGTACAGATTTCTGATATCCCTTTTCTCAGAGCATTTAATTTAGAAAGCTTCCAATTGTAAATTCTTTCTCTGCTCCTTTGAGATGTAAATCATCTGTCAACCTCTTGCTGGTTTTACAACAAAGGATATCTTTCTTATGAACCAAGAAGTCATTCCATTGAAATGTAATCAAGTAAGATAATGTTTATATTTCCCAGTCTTTGTGAGATGTTAGGAACCTAACTTACAGAAGCACCAGTGAGGAAACACAGATGACCTACTGACATTAATGAACCTCCATGCATTTTCCCTCACTCTAGCCCATCAAACTTCTCCCTCCTTTTGTTTTCCTGTCATTGAGTTCAATCTGTCTCCCTCTTATCTTATAGTAGTCTTATGCCTACTGTGATGCCTTGAATAAAGTCTTCCTTAACTCTACATAGTATACATTTTTTCTGAAAATACTAATAATCTATATCCTCTATAACATTACTGTTTGAAACACACTATTACAGTCAATACACATTCCTTCTATACCCCAAAATATGTAAAGTGTGTTTTTTTTTTTTTTTTTTTTTTTCAAATTTAGCTTCTTAAGGGATTGGGGGTATAAGGTTAAAAAATACATATATTATTCTTAAGAGCAGGTAGTATATTTATGTTTAATTTTTTATATTATATATTTACAGTATATTTAATTTTTATGAAAAATGTATTCTAGCTATAAATATATCTGAGAAGTTAAATACTTAAATGCATAAAAATGAATGAGGCACTAAATAGGTAATAAATTACAGAAGATGATTTAATCAATGCATTTATGTACCATAGCTATAGAACTTAAATATAGTTTTTAACTAACTACATGAACACTTTGTAACACTCTTTTTTTTTTTTACCATCTCTCTCCCTGCTCTCCCCATCTTTCAAACTCTCTCCTGTAAGTTCTTACTGCAATGTTGACACTACCAGGCTTTAAGGGTCTTGAAGACCATAATTATATTTACATTTCTTTAAGTCCTTTGGCATGTAGATGCTTAATAAACTGTTATTACATTGAAAACTTAGTTCCAAATACAAATGTATTTACTCCTTTGCCTGTATTGTATTTTATAGTAAGCTATGGTTTATGTTACCTAGCACTAAATCACACAGATTATCAACAAAAATTAAACGTATATATATGTATACAAACATGCGCACACACACACACACACATATATATGTGTGTATATATATATATATATATATATATTTCAAGGGATAGAAGTTATCCTTTGAAATTCTAAAGTAGCAAGTCACATATTTAAAAACAATTTAAGACTATATAATAAGCACAATAGCTAATCTTAATGTAGTATGTGATACCTACCAGATATTCTTGTAAGTGCTGTGTATTAATCAACTTATTTAAAATCCACAACAAACCTTAGAAATATTTCTATTATATGGAAGAATGAACTGAAGCCCGAGTCTTGATATAATTTCTCCAATTTCATATAGTTAGAAAGAGCCAGGACGTGAATTAAGATTCTCTCGTTTAAAGTCACTAATTTTGGATTATAGTACTGAACATTTAACTATTTGAAACCACCTCTTGGCCACGCCCAGTGGCTCACGCCTGTAATCCCAGCACTTTGGGAGGCTGAGACAGGCAGATCACCTGAGATCAGGAGTTCAAGACCAGCATGGCCAATATGGTGAAACCCTGTCTTTACTAAAAATACACAAACAAAATTAGCTGGGCATGATTGTGCGGGCCTGTAATCCCAGCTACTTGGTAGGCTGAGGTGGGAGAATCCTCTGAGCTCTGCAGGCAGAGTTTGCAGTGAGCCTAGATTGTGCCACTGCACTCCATCCTAGGCAACAGAGCTAGATTCCTCAGTCTCAAAAAACAAAACAAACAAAAAAACTTCTTCTCTAAAATAATTTAAACAATTTACACTAAACTTAAAGCTAGTGAAAATAACAAAAGAAACCTATCTTTAGGTAGTACTAGGGTTAGACTTTGTATTCCCACACAAATCGTCTTGAATTGTAAACCTCATAATCCCTACAATGCCCACATGTCAAGGGAAAGACCAGGTGGAGATAATTGAATCATGGGGGTGGTTTACCCCAGGCTGTTCTTATGGGTGAGTTCCTATGATATCTGATGGTTTTATAAGGGGCTCTTCCTACTTCACTCAGCACTTCTCCATCCTGCCACCTTGTGAAGAAGGTACCTTACTCCGCTTTTCTTCTACCATGATTGTAAGTTTCCTGAAGCCTCCCCAGCCATGCTGAACGGTGAATCAAATCTCTTTCCTTTATAAATTACTGTCTCAGGCAGTTCTTAATAGCAGTATGAACACAGACTAATACAGGTAGGAAAGCAGAAAAGGATGCTAACTCAACAAATACAGTACAAAGTGCTGACCCTGCAAGGATCATTCAAAATATCCCCCTATTAAGAAAAATCACAGCAGCTTCAGGAGAAATGCACAGTGGACAACTTGTCTAAAGGCCACTGACCACTGTAATAATATTAGAGTGAGTATGGGAAATAGAGGACCAAGAATAAACCAACTGCTCAGAAGCTATTTTGTTTCTGTGGTTCAAAAATACTCAATTGGCTGAGTTGGGAAAAGACATCGCAATCCCAGCTACAAAACTGACATCCCTCTTATACCTTGACAGTAGCACCAAAAGATATGCCAACAGGTGTATCTTACAAGAAGGCCTGCAAATAGAGTTTTTGCCTCCAAACAGTAGCTTCACCAAGAGCAAGAAGGGGAGGGAGGTCAAAGACATAAAATAACCTGCACATAAATGGAGTTTCCCTGCTGGGAAACATCAGACTCCTCATCACCGGACTGTTAAAAAAAATTCACATCAAATTATAACCAAGCTTAAGATCTAAAATGATGATTCTAACAGCAGCCTGACTGATGATGCAATGCAAGCTGAAACTGCCTTATGGGCAAAATCCGGGTCTACTGTCAAGTTGAAAAAATAGAAAGTAAAAACAATCAACAACACATGGAATGAAAATTCCAAGAGAAATGATAGACTGAATGTCAGATATTTTAGGGCTTATACAAGTTCTTAAATTTTGAATGCAGCAACCATAACTTTCAAAAATTATTTGGAAATCTATACTTTAGTATGCTAAGAAGCATATGCTTTCAGTCTGTTTCTATGTGCTTTCCTTTAAACATAATTTTCAACAGATAAGAATATTAAATATTGAGCCTATTCCCTGTGTATTTTGTACTTATGTTCAGCTAAAAACTGGCGTGTTGATCTAATATCTAAAAATATTCTTAAAATGTCATATCAATGACACCTGAGTGGTAGTATCTGAGTAGGGCAGCTATTGTAAATAAATAACCTGCTATTTAGGTTACATCAACAGAATTGTGATGGCAAGACTCCAAGAAGAGCCACAAGGGGAAAATCACTTATTTCATCCTCACTTTTACTGGGGAATACCATCATAATAACCTGAGTTGCTTTTGTTTTAGATTTTTAAGTATCTCAGTGCTCTCTGAAAATGACACTGTGATCATTTTTACTACCATTATCATTTAAAATAAGCTTTCTAAGTTTCTACTTGTCTACAATACTGTTTTATCATACCAGTTGTAATTTAATGTAAATATTTTTAGCATATACTTGTTAAAATAACATAATCTCCATTTGATTAATGTTCCATTTTTCTTTGGTTGGAATTCTGACCTAATACAAATGCCTCTATATTACAGAGAAGCAGAAACTCTTAACCACAATGCAGTTTTTAGAAAGAACTGCATTTTAATGCATTTGATATTGATAAAGATTAAAGAATGGTTATAATACTGATTTTTAAAATACTTTGCACAAAGGAATTCAAATGCAATTCCAAAAATATAGATAATAAATTATGTAATGCTAGTCTCATGCAGGGATAAATGCAGGGTAACATCCAAATGTGACTACTCTAAAGATCAACATTATTTTGGTACTATAAATTCTCTAGTGGTAGTTAACATTTTACATGATTTTAAAGTCCTTTTTATTTTTAATGCAAACTCGTTAATGAATTATAACATGAGAAAACATTATAAATTGTAAGTTAAAGTTAATACAAAAGTTAACATAACTGTGTAGCATTGAAATTTAGAACATTACTAGTAACCTGTAATTGCTTCTCGTGCTCCATTCCAATCATCAAACCCCCATCCTGAACTCAAAACACTTTAGATCAATTTTGCCTTTCACTCAACTTAAGTGCAAATTAAGCTGTAAAGTCAGTAATCTTTATATATGGCTGACTTTGCTCAAAGTTATTTTTGAGAAATTCTTCCAAGTTAATTGTGTAGGTTTTATTCACTTATACCTATTGCTCGATTATATATTATACCAGTTCTAGAGTAAATAAGCATTTTGTGTTGTTTCAAATTTTTGAATATTGTGAATAGAGCCATGTTGAACATCTTGTATGCATCATTCATTGAATATATGTGTGAGACAAATACCAAGGGGTGAGTTTCAGGATCAAAGTGAATGTGTGTGTTCTACTTTATAAGATACTGCCAAATAATTTTTAGAGTGAATGTGCCAATTTATGTCAGTTGCTCCAAATGCTTAACAGTACTTGTTATTTTCTTGCTTTTTCTTTATATTCATTATGGTGGGTGTGCAGTGATAGCATCTTGTGGTTTCAATTTGCATTTTTTAGTGAGAGTACAATTGACAGGTTTTCCCATGTTTATTGACCATTTTAAAACGCTTTTTTATGAAGTTAGTATTCAAATTTTGGTCTACTTCTTGAGTAGCTTAACTGCATCTTTCTAATTCATTCTTTTTCATAGATGTCAGCGTTCTGTGCTGTTTTCAAGGTCTTGTCAGCTCAGTCCAAAAGCAATCACTGCAGATCTGAGTTCACTGTGCTTTTCTCTTTACTTTGGTCATATAGCTTGGAGATGCTTAGTAATTTTTTCTAATAATAGATGTATGTTTTTAAAAGTCTCCAAATGATATTATATCTTGAAAGACACTATGTCCTTCTCTCTGCTGGGTAGGAAGTATATTACTCATTCTCACACTACTAATAAAGAAATACCCAAGCCTGGGTAACTTATAATGGAAAGAGGTTTAACAGACTTACAGTTCCACTTGGCTGGAGAGGCCTCACAATCTTGGCGGCAGGCGAGACAGCATGTGCAGGAGAACACCCATTTATAAAGCCATCAGATCTCGTGAGACTTATTCACTACCACAAGAATATTACTGGGGAAACCACCTCCATATTCAATTGTGTTCACCTGACCCTGCCCTTGACAGGTGGGGATTATGACAATCAAGGTGAGCTGTGGGTCAGGACACAGCCAAACCATATCAAGAGAGTGAACCTTAATTACCTTAATCTAAATAGTGACTGTGCTCAGTCAATGTATATTGAAGACCCAGGAAATTGTCTACATTTGATTTCTAGTTGATCACCCAAGTTTTTTAAACACTAGGTATAGTGTTGAGGCAGAGCTCCTCTTCCAGTCAGTCCCTAAGTCTAAACCGTCTCTATTTTAGAGATCTCTCAATATTTTCACAAAATGAGAGAATTCTGCTGATTTTATATTGCTCATCTGCAAAACCTCAGAATGGCGTATGCCCGGCATGCTGGAGCTCAAGTTCTCACCAAAACTTGCTCTTCATTGCCACTAGTTTGGCAATACAAAGGCCAATTTCTGAAACATGTGTTCTTGCTCAGTGTTAACAACATCTTCCAGAATACCAGTGAACGCAGATGTCAGTTCCCCTCTCTGAAGTTCTTTCATCTCTTTCAGCTCCTTCAGCTCTCATTGCCACGCAGATCTCTCATACCTTCAACGAGATAATTTCTCTGTTTGATTAATGTTCTAGTTTTCTTTGATTGGAATGCTGACATAATACAAATGGCTATATTCTACAGAGAAGCAGAAACTCTTAGTCACAATGCAATTTTTAGGAAAGATTGCATATGTATATATCTCTAGATAGATAGATATACACACACATACACACCATGGAATACTACTCAGCCATAAAAAGAAATGAAATAATGGTATTTGCAGAAATCCGAATGGAATTAGAGACCATTATTCTAAGTGAAGCAACTCAGGAATGGAAGCTAAACATGGTATGTTCTCACTTAAAAGTGGTAGCTAAGTTATGAAGATGCAAAGGCATAAGAATAATTCAATGAACTTTGGGGACTTGTGGAGAATGGTTGGTGGGATAAAAGACTACAGATTTGGTGCAGCATACCCTGCTTGGGTGATGGGTGCATCAAAATCTCAGAAATCACCATTAAAAACTTATTCATGTAACCAAATACCACCTGTTCTCCAAAACGTATTGAAATTAAAAAAAAGAGTGTATTTATATATGTGTGTGTAAAAGATAGAAAATAAAGGTGTCTTTAATTAAAATTACATTTAAACCTACAATTTGGAGTTTGAAACATTCAGAAGGAGTTACAGGAACATATGTGTAGAACAGAGGCTCTACATAGAGTTCTTCCATGTGAAAATTTGAAATAGTCTATATAATCTACATTTAATGGATATCTATTATATGACATGCACTCATATATATTCTACTTGACATTTCCAATAGGAAAATAGATATTCTATTCTATTCTTTCACAATCTCATCAGACAATTGCTATTTCTGGGAACAGATCTAAAATGGGAGGAAAAAAAGAAGAAGAAAATTAGTTGGTTTATACAGCTAAGGGAGATAAAAGGAAGTAATGAAGTAGAAACGAAGTTCAAATCCTGAAGGCAGACTGAAATAGAAATGTGCATATGTAGAAGGAGAAGACAGAAGGAAAAGCAAATAAACCTATGGTATGAGAAAATGGATTTAGCTAAATGAAAAAAAAAGGAAAGGAAAAACCAGCCTTGTTCAATTAATTGAGTCTTTTGAATTGTTAAATAATATTTATGAAGTTATAAGCATTGATTTTTCATGTTGACTTGAACCTGATGATGAATAAATATGTTGTGATGTTTGTCACTCTACAATTTTAAAGTTTAATTTAACCTTTGCTAATAGTTTAGTGCATATTTAGTTTTACTGATAGAATTCTCTCACTTCCTAGTCATATTTTTCAAAAATGGTAGCATTCTCAGATTTCATGTGCTACTTATATCTGTTTGATTATTTAAATATATTATTGAACACTGCCTACAAATTATTTTCCACTGCAAGGCAAGTAAAAAATAATAAATAAACAGGTATGCCTACTTTATCTTATAAATTGCAATCTATATAATCTTAAAATGTTGTGATGTCCCACAATGTCAACAATTAATTTTGTTAGTTTCCCTGGACGGGTAGTGCCTATGTATTTATAGCAAGCTTTAGGCTATAAGTGTTAGAAACAAAATGGCTTGTTCTTCCTAATCAAATGCTCTTAGGCAAAGGTTAAAGCGTATCAAATTACATTTACAATCCATCAAGTATTTTCTTTTTCTTGTTAGCATAAACATCAAGGAGTAAACTTTAAAATGGAGAGTAGACCCTCATTTACTGCTGGATCTGCTATCGCCTTGAACTTGGACTTTCCATCCTTCATAACTGTGAGCAACAAATTTTTATTGTTTATAAATTATCTAGTCTAAGATATTTCCTTATAGCAGCTTGAAAAGACTAAGACATGTTCTACCATCAACACCAAATAATGCACAATAATAATGGTAAATAATTGATTTCTTATCAGGGTTTTGAAAAATATTGGTAAGATTACTGAAATCAAGCATCCTTTGATTATGTTTTAAACGTGTAATTTCAGAATATAAAATTATGTTCTAACTTCAATTTAAGTACATTACATTTGTAGAGATATACATTAAGCATTTCAATATGTAAGTTAGATAAATTGAAACAATAAATGCTGAATAGAACCTCTTTCAAATACATGATATTAGGTTAATATCATTTAAAGATGGTGCCTCACTGATGTGTCTTCACATGGTGGAAACAACAGATAAGCTCTCTCCAACATCTTTCATAAAGACACTGATTCCATTACCACATACCTTATCTCCCAGTACCATGGAACTGAAGATTAAGTTTCAGTACCTGCATTTTTAGAAGACACAGGAATTTAGATTATAGCATAACAAGTAAATGATATTCACACTATATTTTACAGTGAAAACACCAATATGCACACATGAAAATAGTAACTACTTGATTTTGCTAATATTTTCATGAAAAAATCAATTGTGAAAAGATATAGATATACCATTTCAGAGTCTATAGCTTCATTTTTTTTGTTTACAAACACTATGGAACACATTTAATAAATAGAACAAATTTTCTAAACCTAAGAAGTCCAAAAGTGGGAGTGAAGTCAGGAAGAAGTGGTAGGGGCAACCCTGGAAAATCCTTTCCTCCGTGACTACCCTGATTCAGCAATGATCACAGAAATTTTTTTCTTAAGAAATCCTGAAGATCACTGAAAGCCTCTTTCCCCAGCTGAACAGGAAACCAAATTTATCAAAGCCAGTAGGGAGATTAAGAACACCCTTTTACCAGAACCACCGTCCCCAGCATAGAATCATAAAATTGGGAAGACATCCCCTAGCTCCCAGCTTCTCTTGGGGGAGGGAAAGAGTTGGTCCAAACATCCAATATTATAGACTCTTTGTGGAGGTTTCTCGGAAAACTGTCTTTTATTTTGTGAGGCTTGGAATGCTGATGGGAACAGCACAGTTAGGCCACATTGAAAAAAATGTAGATGGCAGCTTGTGTTGGCAGTCAGGATAGCTCCTCCTCCCAGCTCAGCACAGTGTAAATGGAAGAAAATTCCTAGCTTTCAGCTTCTACCCTGGGGAGGAAAGTAGAGCCATGTGTTCAATGCCCCAGCTCCTCCAGAGCTGCCCAAGAACTTGCTTATAACCTGCCTATCAAAGAATACTAATGAATCTGATGTAAACTAGCTGCCTGGGGTAGAATACAAATGAGGCATGAGCTATCACTCACCAAAACTTCTCCCCCTAGGATCAGCACAAAGAGAATGAATGAAAAACCCCAGCTCCCAGCTTCTTTCTGGGGAGGTAAAGAATTGAATGGTGCATCCAATGACCCAGAATTTCTGGTAGCTTCCTAAGCACCTTGCTTTTATCTTACTATCCTGTTGTACAGATAGGACCTAGTTTACCCTATATACCCAGGGCCTGCAAAGACCAAAGAAAGCGGATTGGAGCTGATTGGTAAAAGTCCTCACCTATAAAAGACCAGTCTATCAAGATTGGGATACGTGGCTGCTTTGTCTAATGTAGAGACACCAACACAGAAAATTAATGAAGATGAAGAAACAGGCTAACATGCTTCAAGTAAAAAAGCAATGTAAATCTTCTGACACCAACCTTAATGAAATGGATCTGTACAATTTACCTGGTGAAGAATTCAAATTAACAGTAATAAAGATGCTCAGTGAAGTCAGGGAAACAATACATGAACAAATTGAGAATTTAAACAAAGAGATAGAAAACATTTATTTAAAGGAACAAGCAGGGCCAGTGTGGTGGCTCACACATGTAATCCAGGCTCTTTGGAAGGCCAATGCAGACTGGTGACTTGAGGCCAGAACAGCATTGACAACATTGTTCAAGACCAGCCGGGCCATAATGGTGAAAGCTAGTCTCTACTAAAATTACAAAAATTAGCTGGGGTTGGTGGTACACATCTATAATCCCAGGTGCTCAGGAGGCTGAAGCAGGAGAATCACTTGAACCCATGAGGCAAAGCTCACAGCGAGCTGAGATCTTGTCACTGCACTCCATTCTGGGTACCAGAGGGATACCCTGTCTCAGAACAACAACAACAATAATAACAAATAATAAATAAAGGAACAAGCAAATAATAGAGGTGAAGAATACAATAATTGAACTAAAAGATTCACCTGGAAGATTCAAGAGCAGACTATATTAAGTAAATAAAGGATCAGTGAACTCAAAGATAGGTCATTTGAAATTACTCAGTTAAAAGAGCAACAGTTAAAAAAATAAAAATAAAAAGGTCAGAAGAAAAGTAACTTACGGGGCACCATCAAGTTAACCAATGTATGCATTATGAGATTTTCAGGACAAGGAAGGGAGAAAGAAACAAAAAGATAATTTAAGTAAATAATGACAGAAAACTTCCCAAATCTGGTGAAGAAAATGGACATCTAGATCTAAAATTTGTGAAATCAAATGAACCCAAATAAATACACATCAAGATACGTTATAATCAAATTGTCAAAAGTTACAAGACAGATTTTGAAAGCAGCAAGGAAAAATGATTTGTCATACAAGAATGATTTGTAATCTCTATAAGACTATCAACAGATTTCTCATAAAGAACACTGCATACTGGAAAGGGATAGATTATATATTTGAAGTGCTAAAAGAAAAAATCAAATTACTAATTAATAATACTATACCAGGCAAAATTGTCTTTTAAAAATGAAGGAGAGGCTGGGCGCCATGGCTCATGCCTGTAATCCCAGCACTTTGGGAGGCTGAGGTGGGTGGATCATGAGATCAGGAGTTCCAGACCAGCCTGATCAACATGGTGAAACCCCGTCTCTACTGAAAATACAGAAATTAGCCGGGCATGGTGGTGAATGCCTATAATCCCAGCTACTCAGGAGGCTGAGGCAGGAGAATTGCTTGAACTCGGGAGGCAGAGGTTGTGGTGAGCTGAGATTGTGCCACTGCATGCCAGCCTAGGCAAAAGAGGAAAACTCCAAAGAAAAAAAAAAAAAAAAAAAAAAGAACAAGTATTTGCCAGACAAACAAAAGTTAAGAAAGTTTGTTACCAATAGACATGCCTTACAAGAAATACTAGAGGGAATTTTTCATGTTAAAATGAAAGAATGCTATACAGCAAGCTGGTAGCATAAAAATATTTTCTATATATTTACTTTTTAAATGAGTATTATTTCTTACAAATATTCATTAGGAAAGGCAAGTATATAGACTATCAGTATAGAATAATGTAATGGGTTGGTAAATTACTTTTAATCATAATAGAGGAGTTAAAAGACTTTTTTTTAAAACTTTAACAAAAATGTGCTACTACATACACAACGTAAATAGAGGTAAGTTGTGAAAATGGTGTAAAGTAGAAGGAAGAAGATACAAGTAAGTCTATTTTTGGTATGGGATGAATCTTAATTTGATATCAGCTTAAAATAGGCCTTTATAAATATATATTATTTGAGTCTCATGATAATCAGAAATAAAATATGCATAGAAGATATACAAAATAAAAAAAGAAATCAAAGCATATCAACATAAAACACCAGCAAACATAAAGGAAAACAGCCAGAGATGAAAAGATGGCCAAAATAGCTATAACATTAACATAAAATATTAAGAAAACGTCGAGTAAATCATTCCTAATCAGTAGTTACTTTAAATGTGAAGAGATTAAACTCCTCAATCAAAATACAAAAAATAATGTCAGAATGAGAAAAATAAAAAGAAAAAACCAACTATATGATGCTGTCTACAAGAAACTCACCTTAGATTTAAGTATACTCATAAGCTGAAAGTAAAGGGATTAAAAAAGACAGTCCATGTAAATGGTAACTAAAAAAAAAGAGCAGAGGTGGCTATAACTGTACCAGACAAAGTAGACTTTAAGTAAGAAGCTGTCACAAAAGAAAAATAAGGAAATTATATAATGATAAAAGGGCTGATACACAGGAACATGCAACAAATAAAAAATATATTTGCAACTAACAGAACACCTAAAAATATAATACAAACATTGGCAGAACTAAAGGAAGAAATAAACAACAATATAATAATAGTAGGGGACTTCAATACCACTTTCAACAGTGAAGAGAAACATCCAGACAGGATATCAATGAGGTAATAGAGGATTTGAACGACACTAGACCAAATGGACCTGACAGACATATACAGGACATTTCAAGCAAAAACGGCAGAATACACATTGTTTTCAAGAACCCATAAAACATTACCAGGGATGGATCAAATGTGTTTGTTTACAAACAAATCTTAAAGAAGACTGAAATCTTTTCAAGTACCATTTCTGACCACAATGAAATCTAACTCAAAACCAAAAGCAGAATGACTGGACAGTATACAGTTATGCGGAAATTAAACATCTCACCCTTAAACCACCATCGGGTAAAATAAGAAATCAAAAGAAAAAAATTTTAAAAAATGCCTTAAGAAAACAAAAATGAAAATACAATATGACAGAACCTAAGGGATGCAGCACAAGCAGTACTAAAAAGGAAATTTACTGCTGTAAATTACATTAAAATGGATGAAAAATCTCAAATAATCAACCTAATGTTACATATCAAGAAACTAGATAAACAAGAACAAAGCATGCCCAAAATTAGCAGAAGGAAGAAAATAATAAAAACATTTAAAAACAAATGAAATAAAGAATAGAAAACATTGAAGAATTATTTTTAAAATATAAATAAAACCCACAAAACTTTAGCTAGACTAGCTAAGACTAAGAGTGAAGACTCAAACAAAATCATAAATGAAAGAGAATACATTATTATTGATTTCACAGAAATAAAAAGAATCATGAGACTATTATGAACAATTACATGCCTACTAAAACTGAATAACCTAGAAGAAATGTGTACTTTTAGAAACATACAATATATCAACAGTGAATTATAAAGAAATAGAAAGTCTTAACGACCTATAAGTAGTATGGAGATTCAATCACTCAGTAATTTAAAAAACAACAACAACAACAACAACAAAGAAAAGTCTAGGATCAGATGGCTTCACTGGTGAACTCTAGTAAACATTTAAAGAAGAATTAACTCTATTCTTCTTAAATTTTTCCAGAAAATTGAAGAGAGAAGACTTTTAAACTCATTTTATAAGACTATAATTACCCTTATGCCAAAGTCAGAAAAAGGCACCACATGAAAACTACAAGATAGTCCTGATAAATGTAGATTTAAAAATGCTCAATAAAATCTAGCAAATTTTATTCAACAACACACTAAAAAGGTCATAAATTGTGATCACATGAATTTTTTCCTAGGAGGCAAGGATGGTTCAACACACAAAAATCAATCTTGTAACTGTACTACCTAAGAATAAAAATGACGTGATCATCTCAATAGATGCAGAAAAAGCACTTGACTTAATTCAACACATCTTCACAATGAAATACACTCAACACACTAGGAATACAAGAAGAGCACCTTCATCATAGAAAATCCTCGCATGAAAAGCCCACAGCTAACATCAGACTCAAGGGTGGAAATTTCAAAGCTTTACTTCAAAGATAAAAAATGAGGGTCAGGGGAGAGGGGGGGATCAGACTTCATGATTTCAAAATATGTTAAGAGGCTACGTTATGAATTGCATTTAACTAAATAGCTCTTTACAGCCAAAGAGACAAAAGAATGAAAAGACCATAGACCATAGAATGGGAGAAAACAATTGAAAACCATGTGTCAGATAAGCAGTTAAGTACCAAAATGCATTAAAAATTCCTATTACTCAATAGCAAAAGACAACATCTAATAATTAAAAACTTGAGTAGACATTTACCAAAAAAAGACACACATGATGAATAGGTAGATAGATTAGACAGATTAGATAGATAGATAGGTAGATAGATAGATAGATAGACAGACAGATAGATGCTCAGTGCCAATGATAATCAGAAAAATGCAAATCAAAACCACATTGAAATATCTCAAACTGTCAGGTGACTATTATAATAAAAACAAAAGGCAAGTGTTATTGAGAGTAGCGAGACATCAAAAAACTTTTATGCTGCTGGCGGGAATACAAATGGTACAGCTGCTATAGAAAACAGTATGAAGCTTCCTCAAAAAATCAAACATAGAACTACCACATCATGCAGCAATTCAACTTCTCAATATTTATTCAAAAGAAATGAAATCGGGATCTTGAGAAGATATTAGCACTCCCATGTTTATTGTAATATTATTCATAATGGGCAAGATATGGGAACAACCTAAATGGTCACCAAAGGATGAATGAATAAAAGAAAATGTGATAAACATACAAGGAAATATTATTTTAAAACGTGATAACATGAATGCCATAGAAAAATATTTGATTTTTTAATGTTATATTATTCTAGTATTAAGAAGGTAATTTTGTAATATGTAACAACATGGATGTAACTTGAGGGCATCCTGCTAAGTGAAATAAGCTAGTCAAAGAAGGCCAAATTCTGCATGCTTCTTCTTATACAAGGTATCTAATATAATCAAATTCATAGAATCAGATTGTGAAAATGTGGATTCCAGGGAAGAAATGAAAAGGAAAACTGGGAGTTGCTAAATTATGCTAAAATAATGTTTAATTGGCATGCAGTTTCGGTTAAGCTAGATGAATAATTCTGGATATCTGCTGCCAACATTGTACTTATAGTGAATAATACTGCATTGTTCACTTAAAATTTCTTAGGAGGGTAAACCTCAGGTTATGTTTTATTACCACAATAAAATAAAATAAAATAAAGCAGCCCCATTGTTTGTATTGTGACACACACATATATACTTATAATAATGTGCAATTGCAGAATATTTGTTTCTTGAATTTCCAGTTATTCTTAATTTTAGGAATATGTTTGATGAATTAAGAAACAATGAGTTCTTATATATTATTATTTATAATTTTATATTTTATTTATAGATGAATACTCACTGTGCTGTAGAATTCTTAATGATAAAGTATGCATTTTTTCCCAGTATAAATAACATAGTCTACGAAGTTGAAAATTCCAAAATTTTTCATTCCAGAATCTGTTTTAAAAACATATTCCTTATGTAAGAATATTTTCCTTTCCATTGTAAAAATGATATTTATAAAAAATGATAAATGATAAAAAATGACAATTGTATACGAGTCAGAATAAATCTGAATTCTGCTTAGTGAGGTTTTTTAAGCATATACAAAAATAAAATTTACATCCACAAATATTATGCTCGATGATAATTTTTAATGAATATTTCTATTTTTCCCCCTAAAGAAAAACAAAGAATTTCAGAAATGTTAAGAAAACAAACTAGTTGTATGCTTTTTCATTTTTTATGGGCTCTGGAAATGCAATATCTTTAAGTGTCAAAAAGTGGAAGCTCCCTGATTGCCTTGCAAAGCTGTCCTATAGGCTAATAGTCATAAGACTAAACCAAACATAGTCCTTCAATAAGGACAATTTCCACATTAGTTCTTAACGACTATTAATGTAGTAAGTTGAACAGTGTCCCTCCAAAATTCACAACTACATAGAGCCTCAGAATATGATCTTATTTAAAATATGGTCTAATTAGATGTGATTAGTTAAAAATCTCAAATAAACTATTCTAGATTTAGAGTGGGCCCTAAATCCAAGGACAGGCATTCAAATAAAAAGAGAAGACACAGATGTTCAGATGGAAGAGGGCCATGTAAGGATGGACATGGGGATTGAAGCTGTGAGGTCACAAGCTAAGGAATGCCAGGGCCAATAGAAACTAGAAGAAGCAAAAAGGGATTCTTTCTGAGAGCCTACAAACACTGATTTCACATTTCCAGCTTCCCAACCCATAGAACAAGAAATTTTTGTTGTCTTAAAATATACAATTTGTGGTACTTTGGTGTTCTCTCAACCCCATGAAAACTAATACAATTACTTTGAATGGTAATATTATAAAAGAGTGCTATTTTCTTGGGGTTAATTCGAATACTTGCTCTGCCAGTGTAAAATAGAAAGAGGAACCAGTCATGTACAAATAAAGAGAAAACATAGCCTGCCAATAGATGTCAGAGCTGATACCAGTAGGACTAGAAAACAAGATATGGGAATGTACAGCCATGTATTCAATCACAAATATTCATAAAATACATATTGCCAAGAAGTTAGTGTGTGCCAGGTGGTATGGTAAGCACTGAGGAGACAGAAGCCATAAAAATAAAAATGAAAAGCTTCAGATCTTAAGTTCTTCAGTGGTCTTCAGTCAATTCAAAAAAGGAAAAATATGTATTTCAATCCATATTATTAACTACTATGAACACTGTAAGCACTGTATGTTATTGGAATATATAAGAGTCTTCAATTCCACCTGGATTAGTGGTTCTCAACTGGCATTGATATCACCTAGGGAGTTGAAATATATATAATATATATCCTCTGTCTCTCCATCTCTTTGTCTATTAAACACATGTACGTGGACTCAAAAGTGCACATCGCACACATATTTGTTATTTAGTTTTATTAGGAAATGAGTTTAAAAGGAAATACCAAAAAAAAAAAAAAAACACACACAAATATTCAGAGGTAAAAAGATACTGCAAATCATTGGTATATTTGTTCAAAAGCTCATTGACATTTTTTTCTTTTTAGCTGTTTCCTTGATGAGAATGAAAAACTTCATTACCACCCTCATTAAATCTATTAGCTCCCTGAAATGCACCAGCTTCTATGGAGAACTTGTAACAGCTTCTCTAAACTTAACTAGAGCACTGATCTTGTATGTGACCAAGAGTTCTCTTATGGGCCTATTTCTTCAGTGTTAGGCAGTCTCAGGTTGTAGGCTTATGAATATCATTTCAGTCTTCAATTTTAAAGATATAAAAGTTAAATAGGAGAAAATGTGCTTGTATTGCTTATGCATGTCTCTAAATCATCTTTCCATGTTACCAGAAGCATAACAAGTTAACTTACTGTGCCAGGATTTGCCATCTGAGTTCACGTTTCAGAATAAGTTTTCCTACTTTTTGTAGAATGTGTCATATTGCCATATCAGCTTATTCAGTGACATTTGTGAAGGGACTATAGCATTTACTATGTTCCCTTTTTAAAATCTTTCCATTATGGTCTTCTTTGGTGTCTCATATAACTAGAATATAGTGGGCATTTCACAAATATTAGTTGTTCATTGCTCCCTTCTTCTGACCAAATAAAAAAATTATGCTGAATTGTAAAGTAAATTTTGAGAAGTAAATTTATGTCAAATGATCTATGAAACTGAGAACCAGAACTATTCAGACTTGATGCTATAGCAGGAAAAAAGTCCCCTTAGAATTTCTAAATACTATGCACGAATCTGTAAACCATAAGTCACAGCAAACTGACACAAGAACAGAAAATCAAACACTACATGTTCTCACTTGCAGGCGGGTGTTGAACAATGAGAACACATGGACACTGGGAGGTGAGCATCACATACTGGGGTCTGTTGTGGAGGGCTGGGGTGGGACAGCAGGGGTTTGGAAGGTTGGGGAGGGATAACACGGGGAGAAATGCCAGATATAGGTGATGAGGGGATGGAGGCAACAAACCACTTTGCCATGTAAGTACCTATGCAACAACCCTGCAAGATCTACACATGTACCCCAGAATCTAAAGTACAATTAAAAAAATAATAAGAAGAAGAATTTCTAAATACAGCATGCAAATAGATATTATAAAGCAGCATATGCAAAATCTTCTAGAAGTCAGTAAATTGGCAATTATGTTGTTGAAGTCAATCAGGTGTTGGCTAATGAGTGCCCGGTCTTGGTTGATGGAAATAAAAATAAAAGAAAATGTCTGAATCTGAGAGTTCTTTGGAAGTAAAAATTAATAGAAGTAATTGAATAACCTGTTAGAATTAAAGATAACATCAACATTTTGAAGCCAGAAACAAGGATGAGATGAGTAATGTCAACCCCAGAAATTGGAAAAATGGTAACATTTGAGAGAATCCTATAAAATTAATGTTAAAATTTCTGAGGTTGTGATAAAACATTCAAATAGAAATCACCTAAAAATAGTTGTATGCATAAAGGTGAACTAGTCTTGGATGTTACAGATGTTGTGATTAAAATTATATGAAATATGTCACACTAATTTATAATTGGAAATCTGAAATTCAGCTTCCTATACTACCCAAAGTTAGAAACGTTTTCAGTGAAAAAGAGAGGGAAACAAGAAGATTGGGGGAACCAATGAGCTGTAAGAAGGTAAAAGCAGAGCCAAGATAGAAGACAGTGAGAGAGTTTAAGGACAAAAACCAAAACAAAAACAATCAAGAAGAAGAAGAAGGAGGAGGAGGGGGAGGAGGAGGAGGGGAGGAGGTGGGGGGGGGGAGGAGGGGGGGGGGGGGGTGGGGGGGAGGAGAAGGAGGAGGAGGAAGAAGAAGAAGAAGATTCACCATCTAAATTGTGTAAGAGGGAAAGAAATAGAAGAATTATGGCGGATCCCTAATAGAAGGAGTTGTGCTTCAAAGAACAATCATATATCAAGGGCAGAATCCACAGGTGTTAAAAGGAATCAGGAGAAAGAAAACAGACAATTACATCAAATGGTTTCATAAAAAGTGATTGACAGTTAAACAGAAAAACAAGATTTCAGAGAAAATAGCAGGATCGAATGAGTGCATTTTCTATGTTGCTTTCCAGTTGGAATTCTTGAGGATCTTATGAGTTGGGCAAAGCATTTAACTACAGTAATCATTAATTTCTCTATTTATAAAAGGTTGTTAAAAATACCAGGATTTCCTACCTCACAGAATAATGGGAGAATATGATTACATGAATAAATGATAGAGAAATCCCTATAAAATGTATAAAATGTTATGGATATTTTATATCCACATTATTATATTCACATTACATCCACATTATTAATATCCACATATTATATCCACATTATTAAGAGCTAGCTACAATATGTCTTTTATTTGGAGGGATAAAATACAGCAGTATTGCGTTGCTCTCCTCATTAATCATCATTAAAATGTACTAGAAAAATGGAATTCAGATTGCTCTGGTAGAAGTGTTCTTTGCCTGCTGAGTGTCTTTTTAAGGACCAGAGGCTCTGTAGCTGCAGTCATGAGCTGCATAATAACTTTGCTGTCAATGACAGACCACATTTATGACAGTGGTTTCATAAGCTTATAATACTGTATTTTTACTGTATCTTTTCTATGTTTAGATATGTTTATACAAACAAATACCATTGTGCTCCAATTGCCTACAGTATTCAGTACAGTCACATGGTATACAGCTTTACAGCCTAGGAGAAATAGCCTGTATCTTGCAGCCCAGGTGTACAGTAGGCCATACCATCTAGTGTAACTTATGATATTGGCACAATGAAATAACCTAATGACAGATTGCTCAGAACAGATATTCATTGTTAAGAGAGACATGATTTTGTCTCCATCCTAAATATCAACAGCTCACATCTGAATTACTCCAAGTTCCTCTAACTGATCTCCATGCTTTGCTTCTCATTTCTCAGTCTATCTGCCATTTAGTCTCAACAGAGCAGCCAAAGTGATGCTTTCAAAATATAGGTTGGATTATGTCATTCCTCTGCTCAAAACCTTCCAAAGTCTACATATTTCATTCAGAATAAAAGTCAAGTCCACAAATGATTTATTTCTGATCTTATCTCCTCATTCTCCAATTTTAACCACATTAGCCTTCCTGCAACTTCCCTAAAATGTCAGAGAGGTTCCTATATTAGCCCTGGCACGAACGCAACTCTCCTAGATAAATCTGCATGGCTAGGCCAACATTCCATGTAAGGCTTGATCTAAAATCACCTTTTCAGTGAGTACTAGCCTAAGAACCATATTTAAAGTAGCAACCCCCAATACCCTAAATCCCAGCACTCCCAATCTCTTTCATTTTATTATACTCTATCATTTTCTGCAAAATATGCATTTCCTTCTAAAATGTTATATAATGTACTTATATGTTTTCCATATTCTTATATTTTCTATTCATATTTTACTTGAGAATGTAAGCTCCACGGGAACAGAAATTTTTCTTTCCTTGTTGCGAATGTACCTACACCAGAGTGTTCGGGCTTATTGTTGATATTCACTAAATATTGGTTATATGTAGTCCTTGAACTGCTAGTAGAATATTTCCCACCAACTGCTTCTACCACTTTCCAGTGGTGAAAGTAGTGGAGACAACTGGGTTATCTTAAGAAAATAGGATAGGAATTCATTCCTCTTTAATTAATAATTCATGCGATGGTATCTGTCACTTGTGTTGTTTTTATTTTTAGCGTTCATTTGTACATGAACCATAAAAACAAGATTTGATTCTGAAAGTGGGTGCATATTCCACTACGTATAGAGTAAAGACAACACAAAGATAGGAGTAAGCTGAGAAGCTGAGAGAGAAAGAGGAAAATATAGACATGTAATCATGCATTTTTAACGTCAGGGTAGAATTTTTCTAACATTTTTCTCATCTTTTCAAACCAATAATAGTAAGTATTTTTTACTCTCAACAAATTAACTCAGATTTCAAGCAGTTATATCCCCAAATCCTTTACTAACAGTGTGGAAGTTTGATGCTTTGTTGGTATAGTTTTTTCATAGCTGTTCTGACACTTAGTCTTAATGTCTCTAGACAATTTATTTTGATACATAAATTAATTATAAAAATCATGTCCAATTGATTCCATATTTCTGGTAAAGTTTAATATGGTCCTAACAATTTATTAAAATAGTATTATATGCTGTTCAGATATTTTAAACTCAAAATTTCTTTTTTAATCTGGAACACATGCAAACATTTTTCTAATCTCCTTTGAATATGTTTAGAAATCTATCAACTATTCTTTGGTGTCTTCATTTAGAAAAATACAGCTGATCTTCACTCATTCTATATCTACAAATATGCCCATGACCACCATTTTCAGTACTATGAAATGGGTGCTTTTTATCTTGACAGTCCCTTTTAAATTCACATTCTGTTTGCTCTGAAGTAACATGAACAAACCTGACCTCCCCGTTTTCTAAATTGTGCAGGAGTTTTAGGTATGAATTCATATTACCCTAAATCTCATGCTTGCCTTCTCATTTATCTCAGATTTCCTTTTGGCACTCAATCCATTTCATGACCCAGTTTAAAATGCCTATCTCACTGAAACATAGAGAGAGATCTGCAATCTCATTTAATCTCACTCCTTATTGATCTGCCCCTTTGCACTGTGTTACGAATATTTCTTGCAGTAGAACATTTTCTGTCACATCTACTAATTATATCATCTTCTGTTTAATTAGCATTTGGGGTCCTTGAAACTCAATACAATTTAGTTTTTAATATATTTTACCACAAATTTATCCTCTATGCAATTGTATTTATAGTTTGTTTTGCTGCATAAATTAAAAACTCCATAAAGTACAAATGTCCTATAATTTACATGCTGTTTGTACTACACTTGATCTTAGCCAAAAGGCCGAGAAGCGATGCTGTTTGTAATATTAACTATTTGTTAGTATACATGTACATTCAATGACAATGTACACAATTCATTCTGAAGCTCACTGTGTTAACAATAGAGATGTTGGTATTAACAGAAGTATTGATTTTACGCTTATGGATGTGCCTTTGTCTTAGCATCTTGATAGTTCTAATTGTATTATTCACGTGTTGCTAAATATCTATTACTTCTCATTACAGTTTTCAAATGCATTGCTTTTTTATATTTACTTTTTCATAATATATGTTCTTATTTATGAGATTGCTCTAAAATAATAAAGATAAAATTAAGTAGTATAATTGTAAAACTATTACAAGCATATGTATACCTATAAATACACTTTTATTACTAAACATACCTTTTCTACTAAATGTAAACCCTAAGAGGACCTATTATTGTTATGAATAGTAATGGATTAGGTCTTGAGATGTGTAGTTTTAATAAGAAAGACAACACATTCTAGCCTCACCTGATGGCTTACCTGAAGGGATGCCACTCAATGAGGAGAAATGGATAAGAAAAAGTTTTAGAAGTCCTTATAAGCTATCCTCTGCTACCTTACTCAATACTATTGGGAAGAATAAAACATTGTTTCAAGTCTGGAAGATCCTTTGATAATTGAATATATAGGTATTATGAGAAAAGGGAAAACTGGGTGCTGAATGTTGAAACTTCATGCTCCTACTTCCCTGTTCTTACAAAATTCTAGAAGGTAGACATAACTCTGAACAGGAGATTGGAACTCTCTTCTGTGAAAAATTTGGTTTGTCAAGAAGAAAGACTCAAATATGATGGAATGAGAAATCATCCAATAATCACCCCACATAGATCAGCATATAGCGAATTCCAAGGTCACCACGCTCAATCCTAGGTTCAAAATTTGAAGTCAAGTTTTAATTTTTAAAATATTTTTACTCTTACATATAAACTGACAATAAAAGATTATGAGATATCTAAAGAAAACTTCTAAAAAAGAACAACATAAATAGAAAACAAGCCAATTGATGGAAACAAATTATGCAGACATTAAAAACTATTTTAATGTCTTCAGAATTGTACCAAAAGGTATAGAACCCTGATATCATAATACAAAAGAAATCAAGAATTAAAACGAAATCATGGAATTTAAAATATGATAATAAAAGAAAACAATATAAAAATAAAGTTGAAGAATTCAAAAAATTGAACACAAAGAAAATATGAGATAAAATTAATTAAATTAGATGATTGCAGTATAAAAAACTCTTCCAAAAACTGCTTACAGAGAAAATAGAATGGAGATAAGCGAGTTTTTCAGAACCAGAGAATGCCTACTTTCAGATTAAAAGATACAACTCTAAGTGATTACCACATTCTATGAAATAAATTCATACCAAGTTACAGTCAAAAGCACATGTTTGTGGACTATCAGAGCACTATGACCAATGAGAAGAATCAAAAAGCTTTTAGAGAAAATATAAAAGATAAATATCAGATAAAAGATCAGATCTCCAAATGGCTTGAGATTTCTCAATAGCATCTCTGCAAGCAAAAAAAGAAAAGAAATGCAATGTAGCAGTGGTTAAAAGACTGATGGAAAATAATTTCCAACCTCAAAATTTTATACTCAGAAAATTAGGTATAAGGGTAGAAGACAAATATTTTCAGACATTTATGATCTCCATACATTTTTCTCCCAAGGAACAGTTTTAAATCTGTTATTAGAAGACGTGTACCTCAAGTAAGACAGTAAGCCAAGAAAGGGACATAAATTACATAAGCTGAGAAATCAAAAACAACAGGAATGTGAGTAAAATTCCCAGGAAGACAATGAATTGAGATACCAAACTAAGTGTTTGCACCAGACATGAAGATCAACCAGTTCATACTGGAGAAGTGTGACTCTATTACACATAATTTTGAAAACTTAACTTTTCTAAGCTCACACTTTCTCATCTTTGAAATGGGAATAATTGCCCATAATGTATAGGGTTTTATTAGGTTTAAATGAGACTATATATATATTACATTCTCAGCATAATATGCTAATATACATTATTATTATATGAAACTAAAACCTGATCTTAGCATTTTTCCCCTTAAAACATTTCCAAGTCTCCTCTATAATTACCTCCACCCCACTCCACCCTACACAAGCTCCTCATGCAATAACCTCGACATTGTGAATTCTGATATTCCTCCCAAGACAACTTGTGCTGCTGGCTGATCATACATGACTCACAGGAAAGGCTACATCAAATTTTCTGGAATATCATTACCTTCCCTTATATCCCATAAGCAGCAATCATGCCTTTTAAATTGAGGTAAAATGTACTCACTTACAGAGATCCGTCTTATACCCACATACACACAAGCTGAGTGAGATACATGCAAGAGTTTGCACAAGCTCTTTACATACTCCTATCCTGCACTTAGGGCATTGTCTTGAAATTTCCTCTTTTTGCCACTAAACAGAGCTTCCTAAAATCTGAAAGACTGTCTGTTCTTTGTAATTTTCTCTTTCCACTTTTTGGTTGACTTCAACATATATTTATTCAGTGTCTCCTGTGACTGGGCTCTTTTCCAATTATTAATGTTTTTTTAAGTGTTGTATTTGTTGTGAAAAGTTTATTCAAATGTTTTGTTTAATACAAATACTACTTGTCAAAGTCCTTTCTCTATTTGCTATCTAACTAGATGCTATTCAAATCTTCTTGCAGATCTGGAGCTGAAAGTCATTGATATATCCTGCTTCCAGCAAGAAACACTATACAATCAATTATTTCTATCTTCCTTTACATGATACCCAGGTATATGCAAATACAATTGATAAAACTTTAAATCTAAGAATATTTCTCTTGCTTTTGGTTCCATACCCGAACATCTGGATTTATTAACAGACTTTAAAAATTTTCAGGATTTAAGTAACAATTTCATACTCTTATATTTACTGTTTTGAACAGTCTTTTGCTGGAGCTGCAGCCTCTGGATAAATATACAGCAGAGATTCTTGTATATTGATAAACATATGAATAAACTTGGGGTCTTATTAAAAGGCAGATTTCAGAGTTAAATCTAGGCTAGGGCCTGAGGTTCTAAGATTCTAACTTGCTTCAGTTGATACTTATGCTTGCAGTCTACAAAAAGGAGCTGAAGTGGCCAGGGTCTAGTGGAGAGATCAATGGATTGAGACACAAGAGTAGTGGAGGTGGTGATGGTGGTCTTGGCGACCCAGATACCTTCAAAGGTAAAATTTTTTCATTAGAAATTTAGCGAAATTTTTTCATTAGAACTACAAATTCTGGTGTTGAAATGTGAATTGCTTTGCCAATAGGGAAGCCATTGATGAAAGGATTATATATCTCTAAATGTCTTCAAGCAAACTTAAATATTTTATTCTATAATAACCACTTCACCATCAATTTCTTACTTTTATTGAATACCTGTTTTATACTTACTGAGGCATATGCACATTATTTTATCTTGTATTTAATTCTGATTTGATGCTATTAATACTCTCATTTTACAAACAAGGAAACTGAGGCATGAAGATGCTAAGTAACTTGCCTTAAAATCAACAAGGTTGACCCTGTGATTTGAACCCAGTATGACTGACTACTATAGTGATATTCTTAACAAAGTTCTAGAGATTACAGAATTTAGAGTCTAAATATGAGTAGGACATATGAAAAAAAAAATAGCCTTAATCCAACCAAAAAGGGAAGTAATTGTTAAAATTTAACTGATTCTAATCATTGGTTGTTAATCAATTTTAGTGTTTGTTATTTTCATTTCTTCCTTTGAAGGTCTTTATCATTTTTTAAATTGGAAATTCAAGCTGATTATTGCAAAGATGCCAGCCATATGGCATTAAATCAGAAGTCTCATGAATTATTTGGAAGCTTCTTTTGATCTTGCTTGTGAAAACAGCATGATCTCATTTTGTGTCAATTCTCTGGATTTATTTTGGAATCTTAACCCATTTAGAATAACTTTTTTTGTTGTTTTCTTGGTTTTTAAATGTCAGTTTGAAAGGCCCTAAAATTCTTGATATCTGACACTTGGCAAAACTGATTTTAGCTTTGGCAAAATAGACAAAATTAAAAATGGAAATATGCATTTGATTGTTTGTGAATCATGTTTCTTCAGAAAAAGCAAAATATTTTATTCAGCGTCAATAAAAATACACAGCCCCTAACAAGGGAAATGATGGCCTATTATATCCTCAGCTTAGTGAGGCATTACCTAGAGTGCTATATTCTACTGGGAGCACACACTTTCAAAGAATCATTTGAAAACTGAAAACTTGTAGAGAAAAGTGTCACTGATGACAAGAGGATTAGAAAACTGTCATATTAAATGTGTTTGTAAGCATACACAACCTTTAACGTGAAGATATAAATGGGACAGAAGAGCTGTTTATAAATTTTTCAAGTGCAGTTGATTATGTCAAAGAATTAATGACTTTCTCTGTGGCTGCAGGATAAAAGAATAGGAATGAATGCATAAAAGCTGTAGGTGGGTTGATTTATGACCATTTAAGAAAGAGTACCTCTCCCCTAAAATTAAAGCTGCCAAAGCACTCATATATGATTATTCTGGTGAGTCATCAACTCATTCACCCAACCATGGACCATTTTCTGAAGGCTTGTCTGCACTAAGCACTGTTCTAGCATGAACATAAAAAGCTACTTTTGTTGAGATTTCAATCTAATATAAACAAGGGAAAGATGAGTGTAAATGCACTGAAGAAAATAGGCAACATAATAAAAATGTGTGGAGAAGAACAGAACTATTGTGAACAGGATGGCCAGAGAAGGCTTGATATATGAGCTGAGAGAGAAAATACGAGAAGGAGTTACCTATGTGCTGTGGACTGAATTGCCCCATCCCCTGAATTCATATGTGAAGCCCTAATCTCTCATCTGAAGGTATTTGAAGATGGAAACTTCGGAAACTGATTATGTTTAGATGAGATCAAAGGGTGGGTGCCTTCCAGATTAGTGTCCTTATAAGAAGAAGTACCAGAGAGCTTGCTCTCACTCTTCTCTGCATAGGAGCATATATAGAAGGTGGCCCTCTGCAAGCTAGGAGACCTCTCAACAGAACCCAACCTTGCTGGCACCCTGATCTGATAATTTTAGCCTCCACAATTATGAGAAATAAATTTCTGTCATTCAAGTCACCCAGCCTACGGTATTTTATTATGGCAGCCCAAGCTAATTAAGACATTATGCAAAGATCCAGGGGACAAATTAACAAACATAAGCAGAGATCATGAGACGATAACCAGCTTAGAATTTCAGAGGAACTACAAGACTAAGTCTGCATTTTAATGAATAAGAGAAAGAAAGAGTGATATGTTTCGGGGTCTCAGACAAAGGCCTTTCTCATACCTTAAACAACTAGGTAAACTCTTAGGAGAACGTCTGCAATTCACATCCTGTGTGTATCCAAAACTCCCATATTAAAATTCTTCTTTGGGAAAATTGTGATGTATGCATTATATAAGCCTAGGTAAATATTTTATTGCTCACAACAAGCAAAAATAAAAAATGAATCTTAAGATCCATGTGGCGGATTACATTTCCAAGATAGTGGCCAAAATATTTTCCATCTTCCATGTTTTTATGCGAAGTTTACGCTCCTCTTTTTGAAAGAATGGGCTCTGCATATCCTCTTGAATGTCTGGAATAGAAAGGAAGTGATATGCTATAATTTCCAAAGTTAGGACCTAAATAGGAATACACCTTCTGGCTTCTGCTTTGTCACTTAAGATTCTTGTTATAATTCAGCTATCATAATGTGAAGAAGGGCAAGTCACACGGAGACTTGTGAGAGAAAAAACCTTTGAAATCATTCCAGTCTCAACCACCATTTCCCTGGAAACATAAGCAAGATTCCAAGTGAGAATCACTCAACTGAGAACAGTCAGCCCCTAGGAACATGGAAAAGAAAAGTTCAATGGTTGCTATTGTTTTAGTCCACCAATTTTGTGGTGATTTTTTTTTTTTTAGTGTAGTAATAAGAAACTTTAATAATTCACATCAGTTCCTTAGAAAATAAGTAATAACTACTTAGTAATATCTAATTTTATCCTGTGGTAAAATAAAATTAGGCTACCATGGGATAAAATTAGATTAAATTAGAGTCCTAGTCTCCTAATATAGGATTTAAGGTCCTGTTAGATCTTAGAAACTGGACACTTTGGTTTTCTTCTTTGGTGACCTGAAAGCAGAACTATTTTCAAATATTATTTTGTAAAATGTTCCAAGAGTTTTAGAGCTTTGATATTCTTTGGTAATAGTTCAACTTTGGTAATATTGTTCAGAATTCCTTTAATCCTCTGATGTTGTGCAGTGGAAATTTGTTGTCCCTCTTTAGTATCACTACATATCTCAAGTGTATTTTCCTTTAATCATCTGCAACTGTATGCTATGATCCACTGCTACTGATTACTTCATCCTGTTTTACATACTATGCTTTTCTTTTGTATTGATTCTTCCTTTTTTATTGCTTTATATGTTTTAATATGATTTAGACTTCTCATTTCTTTATTATTCTGTCCTCTGAATCACCATGTTACATGTTAGTCCCCAAGAATTTCAAATCAGAAGTATGAATAAGGTGATAATACAAATAGAACATTTCTGACTTATTAAATGTAGGTTATTAAATAATGTTTTATAGTCAAAGTGTTTGAAAACTTTATAAGGCAATATATGTAATTCAAGTCAAAAAATAGATACTGAATTTATGGTAAAAAATAATAGGAGTTTCCCATAGGGTGATTGAAATGTTTGAAACTACAAAAATTTAACATCTTGTGGAACTTCTGAAATAATGTTGCAATTCCTTAGCTCTACATTTTTTAAATTATGCAAATATATATCATTGAAACCATATTGTGCTTCGCATTTCTCCTGGAAGACATAATACTTAATCATAGTGTATCTATGGCCCAAAATATGTTCTCTCCTCTATGTAGAAATATACCAGCAAAATATAATGCACTGAAAATTCTACAAATGGATTTATGATCTGGTGTCTACAGACTGACTCCAAGGAGAATGGAATATATAATCCAGAAAAGGCTAAAATAAAGCTCTATATCAGACTTCAAGAATCACTACTCTTTCTGTAACTAAGAGAATAAAATTCAGATCTGCTTGAAGTGTAATGAACTTAAGCTAAGTTATATATATATAAATATTGAATTCCAGTTAGAAATGTTCAAATAAAGAATATGAAAACTATTCTGCCACATTCCATTTCTCTACAGCAGTCGTTCTCAAACTTTTTATATATATTCTAAGATCAAATGAAGAGAATTTTAAAATACCAATGCCTGGATTCCACTCCCCCAAGACTGTTTCATCAATTGGCATAGGTGGAAAGTGGCTATCAATATTTTTAAAAACACTACATATGATTTTAATATACATTCAGAGATAATAATTACAATTTCACATTATCATTGTTTCTCAAAATATAATCCATGAATCTAGGATTCAAAAATGTATTGTGAAAAAAATGGGCAGTGAGATCTATTTAAAAGTAAGAAAACTCTGAATAGCAAGGTCATGTATGTTTCATACCCTCCCTTGCCATTACTTCACCCTGGGTAAGATATAGGTCCACATATCATTGAACGAGAATAATACATTCCACATCCAAGCAAAAGTCCTATATGTGTCTGTGTGGTGTATCATGGTATCTTGTCTCCTTTTATTTACAGCAAAAAGCCAGCTCCAGATAGATTCTGTCCGTTCACCCAGATCCAAGAATGAATGATGTATAAAAAGCAGCTAGGTCTACATTGAATGGGTCTTCAGATCTGTGCTTGGAAAATTCATGTATATTCTTGTATACTATTATAATTTTGGCTCCTAAAAAACATAGCACTATCATAGCAACAACCAAACAAGAAATAAATGTAAAGCTTGTAACTCGAGATTCCTAAAACTATATAATAGTGTCTGTTATGAATCTTTCAAGAAAGGGCTATATAATGCAATTTTACAAACTTTATTTTATTACAGAATCTTTTATTTTAGGGATCACCCAAAAAAATCTTTTTTTTAGCAATGGGAAAACACAAACTGAACTGTGACTAGTTAATAAAATACTCTATTTAGAAAAGCATATTAGAATCATGGCTGACTTTTTAATATTAACCAAATATCTATCAAATTGAAAATAAGGCCTCTATACTCTTATTATAAACAAATGAGTAATAGCTAATGTTTTTTAAATTGGGGAAAACGTTGAGTAGAGATTGTGCATGAGCCAGATCTTGGGGTGCTGGTTCAAACCTCAGAAATGAAAAGACAACTAATCTGTTTCAAAAAATAACTTATCTGAGTCATCTTTTATGTATCATATAAGTCAACCATTTCAAGTATAGAATTCACTGATATTTTAGTAAATTTGCCAAGCTTTGAAACCATTAACATAAGTCAGTGTTCAAATATTTCATCACTTCACTGAGATTCTATGTGCACATTAACTGTCACTCTCCTTCTCCATTATTCAAGTCATTCACCAGTCTACTTTCTATCTCCGAAGATTTGCCTTTCCTGGACATTATGTATAAATTGAATCTCACAGTATGTGATTTATGGTACCTGGCTTCTTTCAGTGTGTATGAAATTATGAGGTTCATCTACATAGTAGTATGTATCTCCAGTTTGTTCTTTTTATAGCTAAGCAGTATTTTACCATTTGGATAGATTGTTGATTCATTCACCAGGTGACATACAATTAGATTGTTTTCACTGTAAAAATTATTAATAACACTGACAAGAACCTTTATGTGCCAGTGTGTGTAGATATATGTTTCATTACTCTTGGGCAGATAACTAAGAGTAAAATTGCTGGATTGAGAAGTAGTGTAACTTTATAGTGTTTTTGTCCCTTGGAAAATATAAACACTATATAGAGAAAATGGTGTGATCATGTCTATGATAATATTACACACTAGATTTGATGGAAGCAAGACAGGACTCAAGAAAAAAGGTTACACTAGTTGAAAGTACGGATAGGTAAGAATCCTTTAAGGAAACAGAGTAAGGTTTTCCTAATCAGTGATGCCAAAGATAGAAAAGACATAATTTGTAAAACAGCATGATGAATAGCTTACAGAAAGGCAATACACCAAGAGATCAGGTAACGGGAGTTTGGCCTCTGCTCACTGTTATGCAGTTTGTAAAACTGGCCCAATTCCTGGAACTTAACACAGGGCTGAATCTGCCCCTGAGAATTAATAAGTAATTCTCTTTCCTTTTCTCTCTCTCTCTCTCTCTGTCTCTCTCTCTCTCTTCCTCCCCAACCTCCCCCACCTCATTCTTAGCAAAAACAAATTATCAATTATACCAGCTGTCTACTTGGTGCCTCTTTTAAAAATCATCTGTCTGTTAGGGGCTAAGTGATATCTTTTTAAAGATTTTCACAAGGGTATTATATAGTTTAGCTATGCTTCCTAGTCTAGGAAGATTTTCTATATCATTTAAAGGACTTTAAATATTTTAATTTAATACTTTCCACATTTATTCATGTCCACCAATATTTAGGAAATGAGGAAGATTGCATAATGCACTAAGGTAAGTATGAAGCTTTCCTTGGCTGGGGCACTGCAGCAACCATGAGACCCTTGCTGTGGCCCTAGGAGGGGAGGACATCAATATCTAACCACATTTGTCACCCCTTTGTGAAGTGCGATGAATCAAGAAAGGGAGAGTTATAGATAGATAGGTTTTTTTAAAATGTGTCTCAGAAATTAAGTAGCATGTTCAGTTGACGCACTCTGGCCACAGGCTAGGGGGCAGGTATGAGGCTGGCAGGACATGAGAGAAGACAAAGAATCAAGAGGTTGAGCCAGCAATCCAGGAAAGATGATGTTGAGCATCTACCCTGGACAAAAGTGTGGGGAAAAATAAAAATTGAATTTAAGAACCGTTGAGGCGTAAGATCAGCATGACTTAATGAAGAAAGAGAGTGTGGAATTAATTCCTAGTTTATTTATTTCATTTAACAGTTAAGTTTAGGAGGGACATCTTCACTAAGATATAAAATGGAGGAGAATAAAACACATTTGAAAGGGTAGTTTGGATGATAAACATTATAATGCATAGTAAAAAAACACTGTGTACATCATAACATCAATTGAAATATTAATTTATGTGCAATTATAACTGAGAAATTCTAAAACATAAAAAATGGATTCAACATTTTATAGAATATTATGTATTACAGAGATGACAACTTGAAATAAATTAGAATGTATTAATAATAAAAGGGAATAATCACTACCAAAATATGGCATTCATATACATATTTAGTCATATTGGAGATATAGACTAAATAGAAAAATAACACAATTCACACAAAAATATACCAAATGTACAGAGAGATACACAAAGTACACTCTTAACAAGAATTGATGGGTAACTTAAAGAGATGGTTGAAAAGAAGAAAATTTTAAACAAAATACTTTCAAAAATCTGATGAGAATAAAAATGGTAAACATTTGTAAAACACTTTGTTATATCCTGAAGTCTCCCTCTAAACAAATGCACATCATCTTATCATATTGCAAAGCTAAAAAACTGACCTTGTGATTGACAAGACCATCTTTGAAAGACAACCGCCACATTGAATCTTCACAAGTTTTTCTAAAGATCATCTGAAAGAAGAGGTGGAAAAATATGAAATATTTTTGAAAAATAGATAACATGAGGTATTATTACTTGTTCTTATGAATTATTTAAACACATGTACGATAAAAATGCTTTTAAAGTATGAAATGATACTTTTCTGTCCCAGGTATGAGTATGATAAAAAAGTAAAGTGTTTACAAGTCTCTCTTTGAATCTTCAAAAGCCAGAATTGTCCATAGCCAGGGGTCAAGGCTAGCATACAAAATCAATGACTATACATCAGGTAATAATGTGTTGTGCAATTTCACCCAATCATCTTTTCTCATATTTTTGGAACTATGTAAATCCCTTAGACTTAGCAACTGAAATGGAGGTGAATAAAAGAAATCCTAGTTTTACTTAAATAAATTACTGTGAAAAAATAAGGAAATAAGATAGAATTCAATCTGGGCAAAATTGAGGTTGTGGGAGAGAAAATCATTATTGGTACAAGTTATACATGACATACTTTATGCTTGCATAAGGGTCTCTTTCCATTTCCACCCCAGTGAGTCAGGCCATAGGGTTATTAAAAGCTCAACTGGCTTCTCCTCTTTCTCTATTTATGGTAGATTTGCTTCCTAGCTCATTTCCTACCTCTATGTGGAAACCGAGGCCTATGTTAGAGAGTTGGACATCCTTCATCTCTTTGCTTTACACAACACTGTAATCTCCTTCTACCAGAACATATGCTAAACATCTGCATGCCAGGGCATCTCCTATGATTGCATGTGATCTGGGATTCCCAGTGCTGGTTGGGCATAGCAGTGGCTTTTCCAAGGATACACCTAGGCAGAAGATTTCACCGACTTCTCAGTTCCTAACCCATCATTGAAACTTTAATGGAATGCTTTTTCTTTATGTCTGTAGTCATGGAGTATTTCTCATGATGAACAAAGACTAGTCACAAAGAGAAGGAGAAAAAAAAATAATTTTTCCTTTGAGAGCATATGTAGTGAACATACCAGAAAAGAATGTGAAAAGAGGCTGCCATGAAAATTTGTAAAAACATAGTCATGACTTCCTCTGCTTTCTCTTGACTCCCATTGAACACCGATATCTTATTTTATTCTTCCAGAAGAAAATAAATCATGCAATTTTTGGTAGGAAAGTAACTTTTCATCTTTCATCCTATCCATCACTCTTCACAGTCAAAACATGCCAATTTCTGCAGACTCAGATGCTGAGATTTTGCTCATATTCATCACTTATTAATTCCTTTTTATCTATATCAAGCCCTAACTATGCACCACTTAGCTTGTTGTAAAGGCCTTCTACTTCAATTCTCCTTCTCCACTACCTTGCAAACACCCCCCGCAATATAGATGTGATTCATCTAGAAGAAACATCCGAAGCACATTTGCCTTCTCAAAATCTAGTTGGGCGCCACCTATAAATGTAATATATATAATATATTTAAAGGATATTTAAAAATATACTTTTTAAAATGTGAATAACTATGAAGAAACATAAAATATGTTGAAGATCTCTACAGAAAAATATTTTTAAAATTTAGAAAAAATAAAGAATAGCTAAATAAATGAAAAAAAATATTTTCAAGGATTGCGAAACCTAATACTGTAAATATAAAACATACATTTTGCAATCCATGAATTTGAAAAGAAGCTGAAATTATGAAACTATAAGTAACTACTACACAGCAATGAGAAATGGAAATTCTATCTCATAGATATTTAGGCAAGGTGGCAGAATAGGCTTGTCATGAATGAGGATACCCAAAAACTTAATAAATGTAATAAAAAGTGGACAATTGATTAGAAATTGTGCAAATACAAATTAAAATCACAAATCACAATACGTTATATGAAAATACATTAACCAGAATTATTAATATTTAAACCAACTGTTTGCAAGGATTTGCAGAAACAGAAACCCTCATAAACACTGACAGCATAACAGTGATTTTGAAAAAAATCAATGTGCCTTTGTCTACAAGGTTAAACATGTATGTATGATACATACGTATGTATGCTACCACCTAGCAGTTTCATGCATGTGTTCGTGTGCATCTTGGTACACACGTGTGCACCAAAGACATATAAAATTAATAGCAATCTTATTTATAACAGCCACGCATTTAAATAACTGAAATGTTTACCATTAGTGGAATGGTTGCATGTTGTTATTTTTATACAATAAAATGTTATTATGTAGCAATGAAAACTAACATACTAAAACTATAGACTAAAGCATAATGTTGAATAAAAAATGCCAGGAATAAAGGAATTTATAAATAAAATAAAATCATAAAATTATGATTTTATTTATTTCAAGCTCAAAACCAGGCAAAAGTAGACTATAGAGTTAGGGTCAAAATAAGGAAACGTTAGAGGCAGAGGCAAAAAAAGATTAGCAACTAGAAAAAGGCATGAGTAAGCTTCTAGGATGTTAGCAATAGTTTATTTTTTACACATATTGCAGTTGCATACTTACATGTATTGTGAAAATGTATTGAGCACATATGTTTGGTGTATTTTCTTTAATATATGCTATATTTCAGTTAAGTTTAAAAATGTGAAAATGCAATTAAACAATAGAAAATATTTATAAATTTCCACAAATGTTAATTCGAGGATTAAGATTTATAAGTGACACAAATATTACATGACTGCAATAATTTATTCCCAATCAATCTTCCATCCTCCTATTAAATGATAATAGTAACACGCGGTAACATTTGCTGAGTTTATAACAACTAATGAGGTATTTAACTAACATTTACATAGTTATTGCCTTAACTACTGAAGAAACTGAGACACATTTATATTATGTAACTTCAAGTTTAAAAACTTAATTAGTACCACAGTCCTAACTCAAACCTTAGCAGTCTGCCTCTAAGTTAAATCTGCTTAATCACTATATTGTCTGTGATGTACATCTCCTAATCATCTCTCTAGAAACAGAACAGAGAGTAAACAGCGAGCACAAAGAGAATAAAATACCTAGGAATACAACTTACAAGGGATTTGAAGGACCTCTTCAAGGAGAACTAGAAACCACAGCTCAAGGACACAGGAGAGGACACAAATAAATGGAAAAACATTCCATGCTCATGGATAGAAAGATTCAGTATCATGAAAATGGCCATACTTCCCAAAGTAACTTATAGATTTAATGCTATCCCCATCAAGCTACTATTGACATTCTTCACAGAATTAGAAGAAACTACTCCAAATTTCATATGGAACCAAAAAAAGGACCTGTATAGCCAAGGCAGTCCTAACCAACAGGAACATACCTGGCGGAATCACACTACCTGACCTAAAACTATACTACAAGCCTACAGTAACCAAAACAGCATAGTGCTGCTACCAAAATAGATATATAGACCAATGGGACAGAAAACAGGCCTCAGAAATAATGCCACACATCTACAACCATCGGATCTTTGACAAACCTGACAAACAATCGGGAAATGATTCCCTATTTAATAAATGGTGCTGGGGAACTGGATAGCCATATTTAGAAAACTGAAACTGGACCCCTTCCTTACATCTTATACAAAAATTAAAAGATGTCAGCAAACTAACACAGGAACAGAAAAACAAACTCTGCATGTCTGACTCGTAAGTCAGAGTTAAACAATGAGAGCACATGGACACAGGGATGGGAACATCATAAACCGGGGTCTGTTAAGGGTTGAGGGACTATGGGAAGGATAGCATTAGAAGAAATACCTAATGTAGATGAGGGGTTGATGAGTGCAGCAAACCACCATGGGACATAGAAACCTATGTAACAAACCTGCACGTTATGCACATGTATCCCAGAACATAAAGCATAATAATAATTTTTTAAATTATCACAGTTAAATTCTAATTCAGAGGGAAGCTGACTGGCTGAGGGGAAAAGCATAAAATTTGTGCCATATAATGCTGGACTAGAAAATTCATTACATCCACAAAGTTTGTCAGCAACTCAGTATTTCTATTTGGCTGGTAGGAAGAAATAGAAAAGATCCTGGAAATGAGCAAGTTTTCTGGAACAATACAAAACTAAAAAACAGGCCCATTAAAGTATTACTGCTGAAGCGGGATATGAAACACACAAAGAATACCTAAATTTCATCCCAGCACATGGTGTTAAAGGAATTGCTACCAATATTTCAAGAATAGATAATTCTTATATTTTTAGACATATTCTAGTATATAGAAATTACTGGAGAACTTC
Organism: Sapajus apella; assembly: GCF_009761245.1. Lineage (NCBI taxonomy): Eukaryota > Metazoa > Chordata > Mammalia > Primates > Cebidae > Sapajus > Sapajus apella. Next base: position 33,683,965 of record NW_022436949.1, read on the forward strand.
CGGACTTATTTTATGGGCTTAGCAGATCACTTTACAAGACAGAGAGTGCAAAATAAAGTAAAATATTAGATTTAACAACAGTAAACAAACACACATTCAAACAGATCACAATGCACTCACAGTCACACACACACAAAATTACTTATAATAAGTGAAACCATAAGCAAGTTAAAATTCACATCCATGCAGACTCGATGAAAGTTTTGAAAAGACTCTGCAGAATCAAAAATAATATGGATTCAGTATAAAGAACAAAACATAAAACATTGCAAAGAAAAGTAAAACAATTTAAAGAAGTCAAGAAGATGTAGAGGGATTTAAAAATACAAACAGAGGAAAATATACACAAAGGTGTTCACTCAGAGTATTAAGCACGGTAATTAAAATTAAAACAATAAGGATCATATCAGCAAAATTTTTAAAGATTGGTAATATCCATGTTATCAAAGGTGGGACAAATGGAACTCTCACAAGACGTTGAGGGAATGTAAGTTTGGTTAGCATCCAGAGATACTTTGAAAATTTTTAAAATGATAAACCTTTAGGCCCTGCATTTCCACTTTTAAAAATACATCCACAGAATTATTTCAATGTGCACTAAGTTATCTAGCATGCCCTAGGAAAGTCTGTCATGCCATTATTTGCAGCATGGTGTGGCATCTTATGCAGGGCTTAGATTCTAAGAGTACCACAGAAGTAAATATTGAGTAATGACATTATTTGTTAAAAAAAAAAAAAAAAAGGATCAAGGAAGGTTTCACTTAAAAGCTTAAAAACTTACATTGTATCTCTTAGTCAGTCCAGCATAACCTATATTTTCCTATAACTTGAAACAGACAGTTTTCTATCCAACTGATCACCCAATGAAGGAGAGCTCTTAGATTTGCAAGCCCTGTGATACTAATTTTCTTGTCTACAGATACTAGAATCCTACTCCCCATGGTAAGATGCTCGTATTATTAGAGAAGTTGAATCTGAAACCCAATGAGAAAATGTAACAAATTCATATTCATATCAAAACATATGCAGATTATTAGATGGTAGGCAGTATTATTTCCTGTAACATTTAAATAAACTCTTCCTTTGTTATTTATTCATCTTTTTTTGTGTTCAACCTCAATTCCATGTATAATTAAATATTATTTGCATGTTATCTAAATAAAAATATGATTAAACTCTGGTACATTAATATCACTAAAAATTATGAAACAAAAGTAATCCTGTAGATTTATGCATACTAATAAAAAAAAGTTCCTTATCACATCAATTAGAGACCAAAACAAATTGCAGTTCAACATGTAGAGTATGACCCCATAAACACAAACCTCAAACCCAAACTAAATTGCTAGTATTTGCAAATAATCTGAAATCGTTAGTTCCTTGATGGGAACTGAAATTGGACAAGTGCTTGAAAATACACTGTCACATTTTTCCCTGACATAACTCTATACAGCACCCTTCAATATACACTGATTACTTTGGTGATCTCATCCCACCTCATTAGTTTAAATACTAAGTGTTGTAATTTCTAAATTTATGATTCCAATACTATCTTCTACCCTAAGACTGCTATATCTGTAGCCCTCTAGGTCTAAATCCCTCTTTGAGACATCCTCCTTGGATGATTAATAAGCCTCTCAAACTTCATCTGTCAAAACATAAGCTCCTGCTTTTCCCTTCAGAACTTTGCCACCTGCAGTCTTCCTTATGTCAGTAAATCGTAACATTGTCTATCAATTTAAAAGGAGAAAATTTTCAGAAAGAAGGCTGGTTTCTCTCCTTCACATTCTCCATTCACTATCAACACTTTCTATTTGTTCTAATTTTTAGCATGATTTTAAAAGAAATGCAGTTGTCTTGATCTTCTTGTCCTCCCAATTGAAGTGTAACTGTGACGCAACTCTATCATGTAAGGTTAAAATTATCTAACAGAGCCACTAAATAGGTGATAGAAAATTAGTAGAAAGCTGCTATTTAAATTAACTAAATTGCAGAAAAATATCTTATAAAAATACGCTAAGTAGAAAACAGGCTATAACAACACTCTAAATATCTTCACTAATAAATAAACACAATATAATAAAACCATAAGGTGAACAGTTTGGCAGCCATTGAGAGTGGGTTTCAGGCAAAGACTATGTGACATGGAAGAACCTTAAAATACAGTCCCTGAAAAATTACTATTGCTTAATGACATTTTAGCCATGGCAACATCATCGCCATAGCATTTACCAATATGTGTTTGGTGGTGCTGGTGTAGACAAACTTAGAGCCCTGCCAGCCTTATAAAAGTATAGCACATGCGATTATGTGTAGTACCTAATGCTTAATGACAATAAACTGCTATGTTCCTGGTTAATGGATTTGCTATACTTTTTAATCATTATTTTGAGTGTGCCTACTTAAAAATGAAAGTTAACTGTAAAACAGCCTCGGACGATCCTTCAAGAGGTATTCCTGAAGAAGGCCTTATTGTCATGGGAGATGACAGGTCCTTATGTGTCATTGTCCCTGAAACCTTCCAGTAGGACAAGATACAGAGAAGGGAGACAGTAATACTGATGATCCTGACTCTATTAAAGTCTAGACTAATGTGGGTGTTTGTGTTTTTAACAAAAAAGTTTGAAAAGTAAAATAATAAAAATTTGAAAAAAAACCATAGAATAAAAATATAAAGTACTTGTGTAATTGTACAGTATGTTGTTTATGTTTTAAGCTATAATGTTATTACAAAGTAGTCAAAATTTGAAAATAATTAAAAAGTATATAAAGTAAAAAATGTTACAGTAAGCTATTATTAAAGACAATTTTTCATAAATGTAGTGTAGCTGAAGTGTACTGTCTTTACAAATCTATGGTAATGTATTGTAATGTCCTACCTAGATCTTCACATTCACTCACCATGCATTCACGGACACACCCAGAACAACTTCCACTCCTACAAGCTGCACTCATGGTAAGTGCAATATACAGGGGTTCCTTTATCTGTAAGCCATGTTTTTGCTGTATTTTTTGTATGTTTAGATATGTTTAATCCATAGCATTGTATTACAATTCCCTATGGCATTCAGGACAAGCATGCTATTTTCATTTGTATCCTAGGACAATTGTTTATACCATATATCTTAGGTGAATAGTAGTCTATATCATCTAAATTTGGCCAATCTATTCTATGTTGTTCAGACAATGGCAAAATTGCCCAACAATGGATTTCTGAGAATGTATCTTCCTTGTTAATTGACAAATGACTTTAAATTAAAGACAGCACAGAGCCTACGTATAAAATACAAATTTTCAAGAAGGCAATGGCTCTCCACACTGCTGAGATTAAAAGTATGAGCCATAAAAAATAAATAAATACAAGCAGACAAAACACATTTGTAGGAAAAGGTCGTAATAAATGCTGACAGTTATTGCTTTTGGAGAATAGGAAAATTTGATGTTTTTACTACATTATTACATTTTCCTGCTCTTTTCAAATTTGTAGGAGAATTCACTGGTCCTTCCATATTCCCCACCATTCTGAAGCAGCTGCCTTGATAAAATGGCCCTTTGAAGATTCAGCTACATTGAGAGCTAGGTGGAAATATCTTGCAGGATTGGGGCAATGCTCTGCCTTTAGGAGGCTATCTATGCTTTAAATCTGTGCCACATATAAATTGCTGTTTCTCCCATAGCTAGGATTTATTGGTCCAGGAATCAAGAGGTAGAAATGAGGTACTGTTCACTATAACTCCTATTGATTCACTAGCAAATTTTTTTTTTTTTTGCCTTCTGTCCCAGCAACTTTATGGCCAACTGGTCTAGAAGTTTTAGTTCCGAAGAGAAGACATGCACCAAGAGACACAACAACGATTTTATTGAACTAGAAATTAAGACTGCTGCTCAGTCAATTTGGATTTCTCATGACTCTGAATCAACAGGCAAATAAAGGAGCTACTATAATCACAGGGTGATTGGTCTTTAATACCAAGGGAGATTAGACTTCTGCAATTGAGCTAAAGAAGAATCTACCCAATTCAGGAGACCCTTTAGGGCCTCCGAGTACTACCATATCCTGCTGTGATTAAAAATTAATGAAAATCTGGGTGCAGTGGCTAACACCTGTAATCACAGCAATTCAGGAGGCCAAAGTGGGAGGATTGCTTGAGGCCTGGAGTTCAAGACTAGCTTGGGCAACATAGCAAGTCCCCACCTCTACAGAAAATAAAAAAACAAAAAATAATTATCCTGGGGTGGTTGTATGCACCTGTAGGGGAGGCTGAAGTGTAAGGACAGCTTGAACCCAGGAGTTTGAGGTTACAATGAGCTATGATAGGGCCACTATTCTCCAGCGTGGGCAAAAGAGTAAGACCCTGTCTCAAGAAAAAGAAAAAAAAAAAGGGACAGACCCTTAAGAAATAGAGGTTTGGATTATGTCACTTGACAAAGAACCACAACCCACTGAGGTGACTGCTGAGGACAAAAGTAATAAGGAATGGATACTGGAAAAAGATAATTATGATGACCAGCAAGGTCCACATGACTACTTCAGAAACAAGAACCAACACATTATTGTATTGCAAATATTATGATTTAATTGTAAGTATGTGTGTGCATATATATGTGAGGTATATGGACATATGTGTATACATATGTGTGACTGTGTTATATATACACATAACACATATATTCAAATATATATACACAAACATATTTGCTTTCTCTTATATTACCCCTTTCTATAATAAAAAGTTGTATTAACTTTGCAACATAGTACTTAAATATTAACTTTATATCATTCCATTTGAGTTACATGATATCAGAAAACACTATCCAAGACCTTTTCATCCTCTTCTGGTGAAAGAGTTGGTGGATTTTCAGGGTTATGCAGGATGATTGTATCATGTCAGAAAGAAGTATTCTTTGCCATTATCTTGATTTGGAAATTAAATATGATTTAAGGAGATGTGTAAGTGTTACAAGTTGACGAGGAGTGGACTGTAATAGTTCATTTTATGTGTCCACTTGGCTAGACTCTAAAATCCAGGTATTCTGTGACGAAGAAAAAGTGTTCTGGTTTTTGGTGATTTCAGCCTTTTTACACTGGTTTCTTCCTATTTTCGTGAATTTATCTACCTTTGGTTTTTGAAGTTTGTGGCTTTTGGATGGGGTCTTTGAGTGGACATCCTTTCTGTTGATGTTGAAGATATTTCTTTCTGTTTTTCAGTTTTCCTTCTAACAGTCAGGTCCCTCTGCTGCGGGACTGCTGGTGGTCCACTCCAGATCCTGCTTGCTGGGGAATCACCTGTAGGGGCTGCAAAACAACAAGGATTGCTGCCTGTTCCTTCCTCTGGTAGCTTTAAGATGGACTCATAACCACCCCTTTTCCCAGGTGCTCTGACCCAGGAAGGTGGAGCTTTATTTATAAGTCCCTGTCCAGCTGCTGCTTTTTTTCAGAGATGCCCTGCCCAGTAAGGAGGGAGTCTAGCCACAGTCTGCCTGCAGAGGCCTTGCTGAGCTTTTTTTGTTTACAAAGCTTGCAATTTTGTTTACACAGGCAAGGTTAGAACTGCCTTGGTAATGTCGGACACCCCTCCCCCCACCAAGATCAACCATCCAGGATTGAGCTCAATGGAGAATGAGTTTGACAAATTGACAGAAGCAGGCATCAGAAGGTGGGTAACAACAAACTTCTCTGGGCTAAAAGAGCATGTTCTAACCCAATGAAAAGAAACTAAGAACCTTGACAAAAGTTATTGACAAAATGCTAACTAGAATAACCAGCTAAGAGATGAACATAAATGACTTGATGGAGCTGAAAAACACAGCACAACAACTTCATAAAGCATACATAAGTTTCAATAGTCAAATTGATCAAGCAAAGGAAAGGATATCAGAGATTGAAGATCAACTCAATGAAATAAAATGAGAAGGCAAGATTAAATTAAAAAAAAAAAGTGAAAAGAAATAAATAAAGCCTCCAAGAAATATGGGATTATGTGAAAACACCTTAACTTCATTTGATCAGTGTACCTGAATGTGACAGGGAGAATGAAACCAATTTGGAAAACAATCTTCAGGATATTATCCAGGAGAACTTTCCTAATCTAGCAAGGCTGGCCAACTTTTGAATTCAGAAAATACAGAGAACACCACAAAGATACTCCTCAACAAGAGCAACCCCAAGACACATAATGTCAGATTCACCAGGTTTGAAATGAAGGAAAAACTGCTAAGGGCAGCCAGAAAGAAAGGTCAGGTTACTCACAAAGGGAAGTCTATATCAGACTCACAGTGGATCTCTCAGCAGAAACCCTACAAGCCAGAAAAGAGTGGGGGCCAATATTCAACATCCTTAAATAAAATAACTTTCAAACCAGAATTTCATATCCTGCCAAACAAAGCTTCATAAGTGAAGGAGAAATAAAATCCTTTATGGACAAGCAATTGCTGAGATATTTCATCACCAACAGGCCTGCCTTACAAGAGCTCCTGAAGGGAGCACTAAACATGGAAAAGAACTACCAGTACCAACCACTGCAAAAACATATCAAATGGTAAACACGATTGACACAATGAAGAAACTGCATCAAATAACGGGGAAAACAACCAGCTATTATCAAAATGGCAGGATCAAATTTACAGATAATAATATTAACCTTAAATGTAAATGGGCTAAATGCCCCAATCAAAAGACATAGACTGGCAAATTGGAAAAGGGTCCAGACCCATCAGTGTGCTGATGGAAGACCTATTTCAAGAGACACATTTCCCATGGAAAGACACACATAGACTCAAAATAAAGGGATAGAGGAACATTTAAGCAGGAGTTGCAGTCCTAGTCTCTGATGAAGCAGACTTAAACAAAGATCAAAAGAGACAAGGGCATTACAGGATGGTAAAGGGATTACTGCTACAAGAAGAGCTAACTATTCTAAATATATATGCACCCAATACAGGAGCACCCAGATACATAAATCAAGTTCTTAATGAACTACAAAGAGACTTAGACTCCCACACAATAATAGTAGGAGACTTTAACACTCCACTGTCAATGTTAGACAGATCAATGAGACAGAAAATTAACAAGGATATCTAGGACTTGAACTCAGATCTGGACCAAGTGGACCTAATAGACATCTACAGAACTCTCCACCCCAAATCCACAGAATATACATTCTTCTCAGCACCACATCACACTTACTCTAAAATTGACTACATAATGGAAAGTAAATCACTCTTCAGCAAATGCAAAAGAACACAAATCGTAACAACCACTCTCAGACCACAGTGCAATCAAATTAGATCTAAAGATTAAGAAACTCACTCAAAACTGCACAGCTACATGGAAACTGAACAACCTGCTCCTGAATGGCTACTGGATAAACAATGAAATGAAGGCAGAAATAAAGATGTTCTTCGAAACCAATGAGAACAAAGATACAAGGTACCAGAATCTCTGGGACACATTTAAAGTAGTGTCTAGAGGGAAATTTATAGCCCTAAATGCCCACATGAGAAGTGAGGAAATATCTAAAATTGACACCCTATCATCACAATTAAAAGAACCAGAGGACAAGATAAAACAAATTCAAAAGCTAGCAGAAGACAAGAAATAACTAAAATCAGTGCAGGACTGAAGAAGATAGAGACACAAAAAACTCTTCAAAAAATCTATGAATCCAGGAGGTGGTTTTTTGAAAAGATCAACAAAATAGACAAACCACTAGCCAGACTAATAAAAAAGAAAAGAATCGAATAGATGCAATAGGAAATGATTAAGGGGATGTCACCACTGATCCCACAAAAATACCACTATCATCAGAGATTACTACAAACACCTCTATGCACAGAAACCAGTAAATCTGGAAGAAATGGATAAATTCCTGGACATTTACAGCCTCCCAAGACCAAACCAGGAAGAAGTTGAATCCCTGAATAGACCAATTACAAGGTCTGAAGTTGAGGCAGCAATTAACAGCCTAACCAATCAAAGAAAGTCCAGGACCAGATGGGTTCACAGCCAAATTCTACCAGAATACAAAGAGGATCTGGTACCATTCCTTCTCAAATTATTCCAAACAATACAAAAAGAGGAAATACTCCCTAACTCATTTCATGAGACCAAAATCATCCTGATACCAAATCTGGCAGAGACACAACTAAAAAAGAAAATTTCATGCCAATATCCGTGATGAAAATTGATGTGAAGATCTTCACTAAAATACTGGCAAACTGAATCCAACAGTAAATCAAAAAGGTTGTCCTTCATGATCAAGTTGGTTTCATCCTGGGAATGCAAGGCTGGTTAAACATAGGCAAATCTATAAACACAATCCATTACATAAACAGAACCAAAGACAAAATCCACATAATTATCTCAATAGATGCAGAGAAGGCCTCCCACGAAATTCAACAGCCCTTTATGTGAAAAACTCTCAACAAACTAGGTATCAATGGAACGTATCTCAAAATAATAAAAGCTATTTATTACAAACCCACAGCCAATATCATATTGAGTGGGCAAAAACTGGAAGCATTCCCTTTGAAAACTGGCACAAGGGTGCCCTCTCTCACTGCTCCTATTCAACATAGTATAGAAATTCTGGCCACAGCAATCAGGCAAGGAAAAGAAATAAAGCATATTCAATTAGAAAAAGAGGAAGTCAAATTGTCTCTATTTGCAGAAGATATGATTGTATATTTAGAAGACCCCATTGCCTCAGTCCAAAATTTCCTTAAGATGATAAGCAACTTCAGCAAAGTCACAGGATACAAAATCAATGTGTAAAAACCACAAGCTTTCCTATACACCAATATCAGACAAACAGAGAGCCAAATCATGAGCAAACTCCCATTCACAATTTCTACAAAGAGAATAAAATACCTAGGAATATAACTAACGAGGGACGTGAAGGACCTCTTCAAGGAGAACTACAAACCACTGTTCAAGGAATTAAGAGAGGATATAAACAGATAGAAAAACATTCCATGCTCATGGGTAGGAAGACTCAATATCGTGAAAATGGCCATACTGCCTGAAGTAATTTATAGATTCAATGCTATTCCCATCAAGCTACCATTGACCTTCTTCACAGAACTGGGAAAAACCACCTTAAACTTCATACAGAACCAAAAAAGAGCCCACATAGCCAAGACAATCCTAAGCAAAAAGAACAAAGCTGGAGGCATCAAGCCACCTGACTTCAAACTATACTACAAGGCTACAGTAATCAAAACAGCATGGTACCGAAACAGAGATATAGAACAATGGAACACCACAGAGACCTCAGAAGTAATGCCACACATCTACAACCATCTGATCTTTGACAAACCTGACAAAAACATGCAATGGGAAAAGGAATCCCTGTTCAATAAATGGTGTTGGGAAAACTGGCTAGCCATATGCAGAAAGGTGAAGCTGGACCCCTTCCTTTCACCTTATATAAAAATTAACTCCAAATGGATTAAAGATTTAAACATAAGACCTAACACCATAAAAACTCTAGAAGAAAACCCAGGCAATACCATTCAGGACATAGGCATAGGTAATTTAAACATAAGACCTAACACCATAAAAACTCTAGAAGAAAACCTAGGCAATACCATTCAGGACATAGGCATAGGCAAGGACACCATGACTAAAACATCAAAAGCAATGGCAACAAAAGCCAAAACAGACAAATGGGATCTAGCCAAACTTAAGAGCTTCTGCACAGCAAAAGAAACAATTATTAGCACGAACCAGCAACCAACAGATTGGGAAAAAATTTTTGCAATATACCCATCTGACCAAGGGCTAATATCCAGAAGCTACAAAGAACTTAAACAAATTTACCAGAATAAAAAAACAACCCCATCAAAAAGTGGGCAAAAGATATCAACAGTCACTTTTCAAAAGAAGACATTTAGGCAGCCAACTAACATATGAAAAATGCTCATCATCACTGGTCATTAGAGAAATGCAAATCAAAACCACATTCCTATGTGACAATTCTGCATGATCTGCACATGTACCCCAGAACTTAAAGTATAATAAAAAAAATCCAGGTATTATTCAAACACTAGTCTAAATTCTTATGTGAAGGTGTCTTTATATGTGATTAACATTTGCAGTCAGTTGATGTTAAGTAAAAGATTTAGATTTTTATCACACTAACTTACTTAAAGATATACTACAAAGCTATAGTATCCAAAACAGCATAGTACTGACATAAAAATAGACATGTAGACTAAAGAAACAGAAAAAAGGAATCCAGACACAAATCTGGACATTTAGTGTTAACTGATATCAAGAATACAAAATGGGCAAAGGGCAGTTTCTTAGGAGGGTGTAGGATTTGGGGACACGTTGGCCAAAATATGTAAAATTATAGTTAGATAGGAGAAATCAATTTCAAGAAGTCTGTTCTACAGCAAAGTGACTATAATAAATGATAATATATTGTATTATTGAAAATGTAAAGCAGATGGATGTTATATGTTCTTATGGTAAAAATGATAACTATGTAGGATAAAAATTTGTTATTAACTATATGTAACTATTCCATATTGTATATGCACTTCAAAACATCATGTTCTATACCACAATACTTTTTGTTATCAATCCATTTTTAAAATAAGTAATAAATAAAATTTAAATATTTTTAAATATTGAATTAATCTCAATAATTTCAGTGGGCCTGTTCCAGTAAGCTGAAGACCTTGAGAGCAAAAACATTAGATGTTTCTTAAAAATAAAAAAACAAATTCTGCCTCAGGATTGCAACATAGAAATCCAATATAAATTTCCAGCCTGCCCACATACCCTGACAATTTTGGAGAATGTGTGTGTTGCAGGAGTGGTGGGCGTACATGTATTGCATACAGTTGACCCTTGAACAATGTTGGGGTTAGGGGTATCAACCCCCATGAAGTCAAAAATTCATGGATAACTTTGACTCCCCCAAAACTTAACTACTAATAGCCTACAGTTGACCTGACAATAGTCTCTTAACACAAGTTTTGTATGTTATGTGTATTATATGTTGTATTCTGGTGGATCATCATAAGGTCTTCATCCATCTTGTCCTCCCGTTGAGTTGATGAGGAGGAGAAAGAGGATGGGTATATTAGCTTGCTATATCACAGCTGTAGCAGAGGTGAGAGAAAATCTCAGTATAAGTGAGCCCGTGCAGTTCAAACCCACACATTCAAGGGTCAACTCTATACACATGCACATATTTAAACTCTTTTTGAAAAAGGAATTATATGTGCTTTTTAAAAATTATGTGTATATCTATATATATAGATATACATAAATATATACATATATATTTAAACTTTCTAAAACATTTACGTCTTCTTTTTTAAAAAAGTTATGTGTGTGCATATACATGTGTGTATGTGTGTATGTATATGTTTCCTTTTTGTGGGCAAATTAGATAAAATACTAATGCACAGTCAAGAGAAAGTCAAGGAGATCCTGATACTGTTGTTACAAACCTCCCTGAAAGTCTCTTTTCCATTCTCTTTTCACATTCCCTTCTTACATGCTTACCACACATGGGGACTCAAAACAATTAATATGCACAAATTTAGTGGCTTAAAATAAAGCAGTCATTATTCTACAAATTGAATATAGTATAAAGTCTGAAATGGGTTTCACTGGGCTAAAGTCCAGTTGTTGGCAAGTCTGTGTTTCTTTTAGAGGGTCTATTGGAGAATCCATTATTTTGCCTCTTCCATCTTCTACAGGCCACTCTTGTATTCCCCAGTTCATGACCCCTTCCTACATCCTTAAAGCCAGCAGAGAAGTATCATCTTCAAATCTCTCTGACTCTGATCCTCCTAACTCTGTCTTTCATTTATTGGATCCCTGGTTATTACACTGGGTCCAGCCTAATGATCCAGGATAATCTTTTCATCTCAGTCTGTGCTTTGATTCCCTCTGTAAAGCCTCATTTGCCAGATAAATAAACATATTCACAGATTCCAGGCATTAATAAGGGGACATTTTTTTTTGAGAAGAAATTATTCTGCCTGCCTTGCTATATAATAATGGTTTTAAAAGTTTAAATCTTACACTCAGTAATGTTATTGTTAAGAAATATTTTATGATACACAGCTCTATAAAAGGCAACATGAAAAAATATAAAATGTTAATTGCAACACAGTTAAAGATCATGCAGTTTATAAAGTGGCAAAATGAACAACAACAACAACAACAATCCAGTTTTCTATTGAGGCCCAACAAGGAAACAACAGCTATCTACTCAGCAGGTTTCAGTATTTGGGCCATCATTTAATTAAATATATTTGTATCCTATAATCTCCTGTTTATCCAAGGATAGATTTTTATATTCTAAATAAAAGGACCTTGAGATATTTTATATATTTTACTCATTTTAAAATTACTGAAATGGAAGAAACCAAAAACAATAACAGAAAACCACCCTGTCAACCTAGACTGTTACACTGGATGAAAGTAACCTTCAATTAAGATGAAACAAGGAGTACCTCAAAAAAATCAAAAGCTAAAATAATTCACCACCAGCACACCTGCATTACAAGAACAACTAAATAAAGCTCTTCACTCTGAAGGAAATGATACCTAGAATTCTAATTAGAAACAAACAGCACAGAAAAAAATAAATAAATACGTATGTGTGAATGCAGGTATGTGAGCCTGGGAGAGCAAATGTTTGAAGAAACAACAGTAACTATGTCTTGTGGGCTTTATAACATAAATGGTTAGAATTTTAACATACAACAAAATCTAAAAAGGCTGGACTAAATATGATTGATGTATTCTACATTTATTGTCTGGGACATAGTAAAATTGATAATTTCAGATAGAGTATCTTGTTACAGATACATTTTGTGGTTTCCAGAAAACCATTAAATGAATGATAATTAAAGTATAACAAAAAAAATTTAAGAGTGGAGAAACAAAGTAATTTCAAACCTTTTAAAATAATGGTTGCACTGATACAAGCTCTTTCCAGTAACATCTGAAAGTAGAAATTCATATGCATGCCTTCTACCACTTTGTATAATCATATGTCTTCATTTTCGACATTAGGATAAATGGAAAATAATTTTTCATGAAGGTCTTAATTTATATTCCCCCATGACTAATTAGGCTTGATTTCATTTTTCACATGTTCACTACTTTCACTTCTCCTCTTTCAAATTTATTCATAAGTATTAAGCTCCATTTTTCATTTGGGGTATTAATTTATTTGACTTCTTTGAATATCTTTGAATATATGAAATGGAAATTTTTTTTATCAATTGTAGCTTTTTATTTTATCATCTGAATCTTTCCATAAACAAATTTGGTAACTGTAATGTAGTAAAAACTTATTAACTATTACTTTATCCTTCCTAACCTGGTTTTATAAGAATACCCTTCTTTCTTCCATTGATTATTGTATTTTTTCTAATAGACATTTATTTGCATGTAAATTTTCTTTAATTTTGGATGTTGTTAAGATCTTCATATTTTTGATACATATATATATAAGTACATATATGGGTGTATACATATGTATACATATGTGTGTGTGTGTGTGTGTGTGTGTGTGTGTGTGTGTGTATATTAAAATATTCCACTTAGGTTTTCTTCAGAATTTATTTTGGTTGTCTCTGTCAACATTTGTTCATTTAAATCAGCATAAAAACAGTGTTATTTCTTTCAGACCTGGATACACACACACACACACACACACACATATATATATATATTTTTTTTTTTCTTGAGCTGCATCTTTTGCAATCCTCCATCCCTGTGCTCCTCTTACTTCCTCAGCAAAGCTTTTTAAAAAATTTGTCCTGTTTTTCTGTCTCAATTTCCTTCCTCTCCTTCTTCTAGTTGTTTAGGCCAAAATAGCTTGGAGTCATTTTGAATACTCACTTTTTTTCACATTCACATGTAATTCATCAGGACATATGTCACCCTCTCAAATGCTAATGCTCTAATCTGAGCCACAATTATCTCTCACATGGAATAGTATAATGATCTCCTAATTAAAGGATGGCTTAAGCCCGGGAGGCAGAGGTTGAACTAAGCCAAGACTGCACCACTGAGCCCTCACCTAGGGAACAGAATGAGACACTGTCTTAAAAAAAAAAAAAAGGCACTTCACCTCTCTATATTTTTAAGTTCTGCTCTAATTTTAGTTATTTCTTGTCTTCTGCTAGCTTTTGGATTTCTTTGTTCTTGGTTCTCTAGTTCTTTTAACTGTGATGGTAGGATGTCAATTTGAGATCTTTCCAGCATTCTGATGTGGGCATTGAGTGCTATAAATTTCCCTCTTAACACTGTTTTAGCTGTGTCCCAGAAATTCTGGTACATTTTCTCTTTGTTCTCATTGGTCTCAAATAACTTGATTTCTGCCTTAATTTCATTATTTACCCAGGAGTCATTCAGAAGCAGGTTGTTTAATTTCCATGCAGTATGCGATTTTGAGTGAGTTTCTTATTCCTAAGTTCTAATTTGATTGTACTGTTGTCTGAGAGACTGTTTGCTATAATTTCCATTCTTTTTCACTTGCTGAGGAGTGATTTACTTCCAATTATGTGTCGATTTTAGAATAAGTGCCATGTGGCACTGAGAAGACACACCCATAGTCAGTATCATACTGAATTTGCAAAAGCTGGAAGCATTCACTTTGAAAACCAGCACAAGAGAAGGATGCCCTCTCTCACCACTCCTAGTGAACATAATATTGGAAGTTTTGGTCAGAGCAATCGGGCAAGAGAAAGAAATAAAGGATATTTAAATAGGAAGAGAGGAAGTCAAATTGTTTCTGTTTGCAGATGACATGACTCTATACTTAGAAAACCCCATTATCTCAGCCTAAAAACTCTCTAATCTGATAAGCAACTTCAGCAAAGTCTCAGAATACAAAATCAATCTGCAAAAATCATAAGCATTACTATATGTCAACAATAGACACACAGAGAGCCAAATCATGAATAAACTTCCATTCACAATTGTTATAAAGAGAAGAAAATTCCTAAAAATACAACTTACAAGGGACGTGCAGGAGCTCTTCAAGGAGAACTACAAAACCTCTGCTCATGGAAAGAAGAGAGGACACAAACAAATGGAAAAACATTCCATGCTCATGGATAGGAAGAATCAATATTGTGAAAATGGCCATACTGTCCAAAGTAATTTATAGATTCCATGATATTCCCATCAAGCTACCATTAACTTTCTTTGCAGAATTAGAAAAATACTACTTTACATTTTATATGGAACCAAAAAGGGGCCTGTAGAGCAAAGGCTATTCTAAGCAAAAAGAACAAAGCTGGAGGCATCACGCTACCTGACTTCAAACTATACCACAAGGCTACAATAATCAAAACAGTATGATACTGGTACCTATATAGACCAATAGATAAGAATAGAGATCTCAGAAATAACACCACACATCTACAACCATCTGATCTTCAACAAACCTGACAAAAGCAAGCAATGTGGAAAGGATTCCCTATTTAATAAATGGTACTTGGAAAACTGGCTAGCCACATGCAGAAAACTAGAACTAGATTTCTTCCTTCCACCTTATACACAAATTAGCTCAAGAAGAATTAAAGACTTAAATGTAAAACCCCAAACCATAAAAACCCTAGAAGAAAATCCGAAGCAATACTATTCAGGACATAGGCATGGGCAAAGACCTCATGGCTAAAACACCAAAAGCAATGGCAACAAAAGCCAAAATTGACAAATGTGATCTAATTAAACTAAAAAGCTTCTTTATAGCAAAAGAAACTATCATCAGAGTGAACAGGCAATCTACGGGATGGAAGAAAATTTTTACAAACTACCCATCTGACAAAGACCTAATATCCAGAATCTACAAGGAACTTAAACAAATTTACAAGAAAAAAAGAAAAAATCAAAAAGTGGGCAAAGGAAGATGTCAACAGACACTTCTCAAAATAAGACATTTATGCAGCCAAAAAACATATAAAAAAAGTTAATCATCACTGGTCATTACAGAAATGCAAATCAAAACCACAATGATATACCATCTCATGCCAATCAGAATGGCGATTATTAAAAAGTCAAGAAACAACAGATGCTGGCAAGGCTGTGGAGAAATAGGAATGCTTTTACACTGTTAGTGAGAGTGTAAATTAGTTCAACCATTGTGGAAGACAGTGTGGAGATTCCTCAGGGTTCTAGAATCAGAAACACCATTTCACCCAGCAATCCTATTACTGAGTATATCCTCAAAGGATTATACATCATTCTACTATAAAGACACATGCACATTTATGTTTATTGCAACACTATTTCCAATAGCAAAGACTTGGAACCAACCCAAATGCCCACTGATGATAGACTGGACAAAGAAAATGTGGCACATATACACCATAGAATATTATGCAGCCAGAAAAAATGAGTTAATGTCCTTATGTGTGAGAACATGCAGTGTTCAGTTTTCTGTTTTACTGTGTTCAGTTTCCTGTGTTACTTTGCTGAGAATGATGACTTCCAACTTCACCCATGTCCCTGCAAAGGACATGAACTCATTTTTACTCTATATACCCCGTAGAATATTTAATTCATATGGTCAATGAGTTTTAGCTATTTTGATCACAAATGAAGTCCTGTAGCCAAAACAGTGTTTAGAATATATTCGATGCACGATAACAATTTATTGCATGCACAGAATCCAACAAAATTGCATTACTTTCTCTTTATTATAGGAGCTTTATATTTTTTATGATAGTATTTTTTGAATGTATGGATTTTTCATCTAGAATTCTTCTTTATCCTTATTGTTATAGATTCTGAACATTATAAAACCTGAAACTTCTCTATCATGGGACCACTTACATTCTTAATGTCATGGAAGACCCCAAGGAGCTTTACTTTATGCAGGTTGTATCAACTGATATTATTGTATTAAAAATTAAAACTGAAGGCCGGGAGCGGTGGCTCACGCCTGTAATCCCAGCACTTTGGGAGGCCGAGGTGGGTGGATCACGAGGTCAAGAGATCGAGACCATCCTGGTCAACATGGTGAAAACCCGTCTCTACTAAAAATACAAAAAATCAGCTGGGCATGGTGGCACGTGCCTGTAATCCCAGCTACTCAGGAGGCTGAGGCAGGAGAATTGCCTGAACCCAGGAGGCGGAGGCTGCGGTGAGCCGAGATCATGCCGCTGCACTCCAGCCTGGGTAACGAGAGCAAAACTCCGCCTCAAAAAAAAAAAAAAAAAAAAAAAAAACCTGAAAAAAATTTTAAAATATTAATTTTCCTAGTAAGTCACTAAATTTAAAAAATAGTAATAACATGTACATAAATATTAATAAAAGTATCATTTGGATGATAGTGATTATTCTGCAAACAAAAGTAAGTTTAGTGAGAATATTTGTGTTGCTTTGTATTTTTGTGAAACTCTTTAATGATTGGCTTAGAAGACAACTGAATATTCCACTCTTCTGAATATTCAGAAAATACTCAGTCTGTTGTGATATGTTGTTCTGGTTGAAGTATATGAAGAAGATCCAGCTACATACAGATAAATGCTTGAAAACAAATCGAAGCTCTCTTGGACCCACAAAAACATTCTTAGGGTCCTCCAACGTGCCTCAGACCACATTGTAACACTCACTAATGTACAGGTTTAATTTTAGGACAAATTATAAATAAATGCAAAATACTTTCTGAAACAGGGAATTAAAGTGAACAAACTTTTTGAGGTGGAGTATCCACATTAATGAGTTAGACAAAAATTGTTTCTAGTTGGAAAATAAGGAAATGATATCTATAAGAATCAAATATAATGTTATGGCCACTGAAAGGTAGGGACTATCCCCAACTGTTTTGTGTTGGTTTATTTGTTTTCTAAGGAAGTTTGGTTGGTAGAAATACATTGAGTTTTCAGCCTGGGTTTGAATCCATGTCAACCACTCATTCTATGCACTTGGTCACTTTAGCATCTTTTAAGCTCAGTTTGCTTATAAGCAGTTGGGGAAATTTCAATGGAGCTGACAAAATTTACACTGCTTGCTGTTAAGAGTGTTGGAAATGATGTACGATATATTCTTAACACGTCTGACACATGGTGATTGCTCAGTAAATGGTGGCTGTGATATTTTTAAAATAATATGTATTGGTATATTTCAGTATTTTTCACTATATGATAATACTTAGAAAGATGAATAAGGTTCAAGTAAATAGAAAGGATAACCTCCATAAGGGAGATTAAATTATTTTTCAAGCATAGTTCTATTTATGCCACCCTGAAACCAATAAACTTAGCTATGTTGAATAGTAATGTTATTTTTGGGGACAACCAACTAAAACTGCCATTTAGGCATTGTATATGACTCATCACCGCAGTTACAATAACATTTTATTTTTGATAAAAAAAAATTCCAGGAATAGTATATAACCTTATGTGGGTTATTATTTCTATTGACTTGAACCTTATTCAAAATATAAATCTCCATAATTTATATTGTAAAGGTGATAGTGTTTGTCACGTAACTTGGAAAATGTTAATATATTTAAGAAATATATGTAAGAAATTACAATATATTTAAGAAATATATTTAAGAAAAAATCTTGAATTCTTATTCAGTCCCCACCCTAACATAACTCCTGAAATTTAATATTAATACTTTATCCCCACAAAATGACTTAGCAGCCTTAAAATGTCCAATATTACACTTTGCTATTCGGACTGAAGTTTAGATCTATTTAGGAAGTAGGCAGCATGAAAGACTGCTTTTTCACAATCTGCTTATTTTATTTGCATATTTACCTCTACAAAGAGATTATTACAGATCGCCATAGACATTGCAATTACAAATATAAATATAAATTGATATTTTTACTAATAAGAATAACATTTCTGTCAATTTGATAAATAATTTGGTTTCCATTTTTTTGGTGTTCTGGAAATCTAAATTCAGAAAAAAAAATTAAATTCAGGTGGGTGACTGCAAACTACAAAGTGGTGGATATTTCATGACAGCTAGAACAGAATATTTTAAATATTGTCACCTGTCACATAAAAAAGACAAATGTTTAAAGTGATATATATAGCAATTGTCCCAATTTGATCATTATATCATCTACATGGATTAAAACACCTCATTGTACCCTACAAATACGTACAATTATTATGACAATTATAAATTTAAAAATAAAATTAAAAAAAATTTTTCCTGAAGAACATTACTTCAATAAATTACTGACATAGAGGGAAAAAAGTAATTTTATACTTCACATAGTGTTGTCTTTAAATGTCTTTAAATTTTTAGGAGTCACGGTTTAGCTAAACAATGTATTGTAATTACAATTTATATTAAGTATAAAGAAAATATTCTGATAATATTTATGTATTAACTCATACTAGCCTATTCTATAATTTTTTTGCTTATATACAGGTAACAAATATGCAAGTGTGAATTAAAACTAAGAAATTAAATAAAAGGGAAATAGCCTTCTCAAACAAAGATGAAGGCAGGAAAAAGTAAATTTTAAATTAATACATAAAGAGAGTGAAGCAGTAATAAATTTGCAATTAAAATTAAATTCTAAGATCCTAACTAGGTGAATCAATGAGTGAAATACAAACAGGCATATAACACAATGTATTTGATTTGAAATTCTATTGAGGACCTCAACAATTATAGTCTTAGTAATAGGATGTCAATACTGTAGATTAAAGTTTTCATTATAAGGTATATTCTTAGAAAATGTAGAATAATACATAGAAAGCAACCTGTACAAGGAAGTAATGTTATCTATAAAAGGATGACAGCTTCCTCAAGAATATTATCCACCCACTTTCCAACCTGAAGTCCCAACATTTAAGGTGATGTGACAATTTATATGTCAGAAAGAAAAAATCACATTAAATAATTTTCTAAATTAGAGGGCTTCCAACTAGGAAATTATAGGAATGAGAGACAGTGTAAGTAACTTTGAGTGTAATGATAATATTTCAAGGATATATTGTTATTTCTTTTTATGAAGGAAGAACAATATCTCTTTTAGAGACATGGAAACTTGACAGTGGAAAAGAAAGGCTAGGAGATTTTGGAATCATGTAGATGGCATCTTATCAATAAATCAATGGAATCTCAAAGGAATGTTTCCATCCCTTTGCTCTTACTCATTGTTTTCTTTCCCATAGAGTTAGTGTAGAATCCCCATTCTCATATTTCATTATTTAATCCTTTTATTATAATCTCAGAGGCATCAGCTTTTGGTCAGATGACTTTGATCTCACAGATAGGTGCTATATCCTCACTTCAGAAAACTTATTTGCTTATTCCTTACTGGCAATTTTTTCTTTCTTAACCACACCCTAAAATGAAGTAAAAATGAATACATAAAAAAAATTCAGAAACACCACAAATTATTAAATAACTGAAAATAATGAGCAGAGATTTAACAATTTTATCAACTATAGGAGCATTTGATATAATCGATTCAAACCCTAATACTTAGTATAAGATTCTTCCCAGTCCCCAAATAGCAAAATCCTTTAGTATAGTGACGGTCCATTCCATTTTGTACCTCCATCATGTGGCAAAATGCTTGATTTAATAAACTGTTACAGTTGAATATATATTATCTTAAAAGATAAAAAACCACAGAAGGGAAACTGTCTATGGTGTTGTAATGGCAACAAATAAAATAATTCAAAGTGGTAAATTCATTTCTCTGTGGTGATGTCTTCATGGGAAAAAATTTTCAGAAGAGTATATAATTCCTCTTTGACAAGAAATCACTTACTTATTTGATGACCTGACATGTTTGACCTAAAAATAGTATTTTCCTTTTTTTCTTTAGTGTATTTGTTGTTTATTGTTGTTGCTTTTGTTGTTTTCTGAAGTTCTAATAAATCTAATGAGAGGTAAATAATATTAGGATAATAGGAGCTCATAAAAATGTGTTGATTGAAAGAATGACATAATGTTAATCAAGTAGTTTCAACTACATACTTACAAATAATTCTTCTAATTTAATAGATATTTTTCATTTCTTCATTTATCTTGCAAATATAAAAAGGGAAAAAGATATATGATTCAATGAACAATTTCTTCAGCCTGAAAAATTTATGGGACCTTTTTTACTTTAAAAAAGAATTCCAGCTGATCCAAGTATCAACTTAAATTACATTATGATATAAATTAAATACTTAAAAACATAAATCTTGGGATGAACTCTAATTTATTTTTTGAATTTATAACTATAATACCAAAGAGAATTTATAAGTTAAGCACAAGCAAATTATAAACCCATAAAATTAAAATTAACAACATAAATTTGAGATAATAGAACATGTGTTGTTAACAGTAAATTTCCAACCGCAATTAAAATATGATTTGATTGTTGTGATAAAGTTTTGTGTTAAGTTTCACAGGCCTAGTCAACCCTAAGCCATACAATGACTCAATTTCTCCTTTTACTTACATTAAGATGCTACCAAACTTTTGTTTCCACAGTGTCACAGGCATGTAATTTGGGCTTCACTTGAACAAACATACTGCAAATGTAACTTCTCTATCTCATTTGTTCATTAACTTCTCATCATACATCTTGGAGCCAACAATATCATAAACCCAAAGGCAAACATGGCACTGAAATAATAGATCTGTATTGGTCTTACATTAATAAAGAATATGCTTATATAAGGCTATTATCAAATTATTATCAAAATAGATAAAATTAAAATTTTAGTAGAGAACTTGTAGAACGTAAAAAACTCAATAATTTCAAAAACTGTGTCTGCACAAGTCTGAGAAGCACCATGTAGTAAACATGGAGAAAATTATTTTTCATATATCACTTGCTAAGAACCTTTTTAATTTCACCACAGAACATTTTTAAGTTTATTAATTAGAAACTTGAATACATATTTTCCAGAAAAAAAGACAATATAGTTTTGCACCCAGACCTTGACAACACAATTTGATTTACATTGTAATATAGCTGAAAACTCTATTTTTAGTAGACAGTAGAAATTATTTCAGTAAAGTCTCTTTTATTATCAATATATGAATATAAATTATGTAAATTCTTTCATGGTAGTTTCTGGAAGTATTATAATAAGAGTAATTAAACAAAGGCTCAAGAGTACTATTTGACAGGATCTTTTTAAAATTAATGTTGGATGCAGGTGTCCGAGGAAAAGTAGATGTAATTATTGAAGTAGAAGATACATAACTTCTGTCAAAATGCTGAAAGGGATTCTGGTTAAAATTGGAGCCTTAAAATGTTTATAGTACTGATTCTTAATTATGTCTAATTTACTTAGAAAGTTAAGTCTCAGCTCAGTAATCCCAGCATTTTGGGAGGCTGAGGCAGATGAATCACATGAGCTCAGGGGTTTGAGACCAGCCTGGACAAAATGGTGAAACCCTGTCTCTACACAAATTAAAAAAAAAAAAAAAGAGCCAGGAGTAGGCAGTGATGTACCCCTGTAATCCCAGCTACACGGGAGGCTGAGGTGGGAGGATCACCTAAGCTTAGGCGGTTGAGGCTGGGCTACAGTGAGCCATGATTGTGCCACTGCAGTGTAGCCTGGGAAACAGAGTGAGAGACTGCCTTAAAAAAAAAAAAAAAAAAAAAAA